>NC_051308.1:247353550-247397368 GCF_015220235.1 Choloepus didactylus
CCCGCAGGAACTGGGAGCCCGCGGCCGCGGCGGGAGGGCAGGGGCGGCGGCCGGAGCCCACCGAGGGCAGAAGTAGGGCGGGACCCAGTGAGCACCGCGCCCCCCAAGACCCGGCACAGCGAGGACAGCCCCGACTCGGGGGACGGCCGCCCAGGGGCTCTTCCATGGCAGTGCGGGGGAACCGGGGGGCCGTGAGGGAGACCCGCAGCCCCACCGACCCCCACGCCCGGCAGCCCCTGCCCCGGGAGGAAGCGAGAGGACACCACGCGGACCAGCAGTGCGTTTATTGAGCACCTGCAGGCCCCTCTCTGCTAACGGGGGCTTCTCTCAGGGGCTTGTACAGTCCAGCCGGTTTGGGGAAAGAAAAAGGAAAAACAAAACAAAACAAAACATACAACCAAGGCCAAGCATATATTGGGGTGGGGTGGGGTGGGGCGTACTATAAACCGTTTTTTTTTTTCTTCTTTTGGTTAAAGAAAAAAATCTTTATAATCAATATCCCACTCACAATAAAAGTGGGATAGAAAAAACTTGATTGCTTCAGTACGGCATTTCCGTCAGTCTTCTCATTTCATATGTACAACTGATCCGGGTGCCACTGTCCTCCAGCAGCAGACCTGCAGCAAACGCGAGTCAGGGGCGCCATGGGGGCATCAGTAGAAGCAGACGGTGTGCAGGAAGGCTCGGCCACTCTTCTCCTCGAACTCCTGCAGCAGCTCGTCGATCTCGTTTTCCATGTCCTCTGTGTGCTGGATCTGCAAGGACACGCGGGCCTGAGCGGCCAGCCACGGCTTCTGGGCATGCACCCACTCGCCTGACAGGAGGGGACGGGATGGGGGACGGCCCCACCACCCCAGCCCCAAGCAGAAGCCTGTGGCAGGTGCTCAGCCCACCGGACCCCCAGGGGCTGCCCCAGCCGTTCAAGCCCTGAGCTCACTGAAGCTTCATGTCCATGAGGTCACCCAGCACTGGCCCACCCGACAAACCCGCAAGCCTCGGCCACGGGACAGACGGCGCTCTGTGTGGCTCTCCTGTGCATTCCAGGACACCAGGCTGTGCCCCAGCCCTGCCCACCAGGTGCCAGGGTCAGTGCCACCAGAGACAAACACGCCCTGCAGCACAGGGGGCCCCGTCTCCCTTCCTCCCTAGCGATGGAGCCCTTAGCCTTCGACTGCGTCAGGGCCCCCTGGGGTGAGGAGCCTGTTGATGCGGTGCTGGCCAATGCAGCATGAGTGCAAGTCACATGTGTAACTGGGAGGTTTCTTTCAGCAGTCCTTTCTCTAGTGTGCTGGCTGGAGAGTGGGCACAATTGCTAGCACTGCAGCAGCCACCCTGTACAGCCTGGGAAGCTGTGCAGGTAGAGTGATGAGAGAGCAGGAGCCTGGGTCCCTCACTCAGCAAAGGCCTCTGCCCATTGCCCAAACGTGGCTCCAGGCCCTCGGTCACACCGCTGTCCTCCTTGTGTTTCAAGCACAGTCCGAGGGCAGAGGCAGTTCGGACACTTGGGTCTCTCTGAGTGCAGGTGCTTGGCTGCAGCTGTGGGGAAGGTTTGCTTCGTTCCTGCCTCCCCCACTTGCAGGTGCACTGGAGGGTGCTCGGGGCCAGGAGCCTCCCTCCAAGGGGGGAGCCAGCCTTCAGGGAGATCTGGGGGCACAGCACTTCCTCCAGCCAGTGCTGAGGACAGCACGGAGGAGAGTCCCAGGCACGCAGGCACTTCTGCTTCAGGCCATGTAAGACTTGGAAACAGCCTGACCGTGCGGGCTGGCGGGGCGGGCCCGGGGGCGGCACTCACGCACTGGCACAGCTCGCAGATGAGGAAGGCCCCCAGTGTGGCCTCCTCGTGGTTGTCCTGGATGTCCACGTTGATGACGTGCACAGGCTGGCAGGTCTCCTGCTCCCTGGAATTCAGGTCTAATTGGGACAAAGGCACAGGGCATCAGAGGCTCCAGAGTCAGGGAGGCAGCGGGCAGTGGGGCCCAGGTCGAGGCGGGGTTGGGGGCTGTCTCCCTACCTGCCCACCCTGCAGCCCCCGCTGTGCCTACACGCGCACCCAGGCCCACAGACACTCTCCCGAGGGAGTCGCTGGATTAGCAGCCTTGGAGGGACGCAGCAGCGATCCACGAGAAGTCTGACCTCGTTACACCTCGACAAGGCCAGAAACGGGCCCGAAGCCCCCACCCCGGACCCCGTCCACACGCCCAACTCACGGCTCAGAGAGGCCCCAGGCCCACACACGGCTCTGTGACCCGGTCCCAGGACTCCCCTCCTGCTCCCAGGGAGGGGTCATGCAGGGGCAGGACGGGTCAGCCCAGGGGGGTCCCGTCCACCTCGTCCTGCTGCCCCAACGGCCTCCTCCTGCACACAGGAGCTGGCAGAGGTGCTACCGGCTCCGGCCCACCCGGCCCCCTTCTCAGGTGCTCACCTTCCACCACCTGATCGTAGACTCTCTCTTCACAGGTGAGGATCAGATCAAACAGGTCTTTGCAGTTCTGGAACCTTTCTGGCCGGGGCTTGATCCTCTTGTTTCTGTCCAGCATGTGTAAAATGCCGTTCTGTGTGTAGCTGATGCCAGCGTTAAGGAACTAGAGAGAACCTTCCGGTCTTATGAACCCTCCAAGCCCCACACAGAGCCAACACTCACCCTCCGTTGGGTGCCCTGGTGAGCACCATGAAGCATGGCCCCTGCCCTCTCCCCGGCCATGGCAGGTGCAGGTCACCACTGTCCCCAGCCCTGGGCCACACCTTTGAGCAGCAGACAAGCTGACCAGGAGGCCCTGGCCCTTGGGCAGCCCCAACCGCCCCGTCTACGTGCTTGATGCACCTAGATGTGCCCGGCCTCCACCTCCACCCCACCCTGCTGCTCGACCCCCGAGGAGGAGGGGCCCCGCGTCCGCAGCCCCAGTGTGAGCTGCTCAGTTCGAGGCAACTCTAGCCCATTCCCCACCCTGTGCGTCCAACAAAGCGTGAACCGCCTGCTCACTCTGAAATTGATCCCACCAGTGACGTCAAAGCTCAGCAGTTCTCCTGGACCAAACCCAAAGGTAGCCCAGCTAGAGCAGTGAACCAACTCCAGAAAAATGCCAAAGAAAGTAAACCTCTGCTGCAAAAAGATTCTGAAGACTGACGTCAATGAAGCGAGATGACCCAGAGTGAGTAGCTACAGCTTGGCTGGAAAGAGGGGCAGCGAAGGGTTAAGGGGCCCTCAGAAGGCGCCTGGCAGGCACCCCAGGGAGCTCAGCGCTGGAAGGGGCCCTGACTGCTGTGTCCCTCCGCAGGGACAGGGCTCGCGCTGCGGCTGCTCCTCCAGGGAAACCATGAGCTTATGCAGGAACCCTCTGCTGTCCTTGCCGCCCGTCCAGAGCTCAGGTTATAAAAGTTGAAACATGGTATTTAAAACACACTTCCTCCCTCCCTGGACGGTAAAAATAGCTCTTAGAAGTAAAGTTGAAGGGGTCAATCAGGAGCTGTAGCTTGCAAAGACGCTTGGCCATCAGCTGCCTCGGCACTTGCAAGTCAGGGACGCCACGGGCAGGGCTCAGCCGGACCCTCAGTGGGACTCACCTCCCTGCACACGTGCGTCCCAAGCAGCTCTGCCCTGACACCAAATCTTCCAGAACTTGGTCCTTCAAAAGCTTGGAATCAGAGTCCAACGGGAAGAAATTAACTCACGGTTAATCCAGCAGTGGGTGGGTGGGTGGAGTCTGGAGAGGGTAACTGCGATAACCAAGGCTCGGTCCTGTGCTTCCGGCGTCCCGCTCAGCACCGAACTTGTTCCTCCTGCCCCCGGCGAGACCCCACACCGAGCCCTCCGAGAGCCACAGCCCGGGCCATGGGTACCAGGGTAGCGCCTGGCAGTCCACAGCAAGCTCCACGAGGGCCTCACAACCCTCTTCCCTGTTAGCTAATTTCCAGTTATTTATGTGTGAGACAAATGCAATGAAGACGCACGTAAAGGAGGAAATGTCTCATTTAGGTTCACAGAAGGCAGTTTAACAGGGTCTTCTGCCAAGGACCCCCCGAGATGGGAGACCCAGGCCGAGACCCGGCAGAACTAGTTCTGGACTCTCACAGCCCGGGGTGTGCCCACGCCCTACACACACCCAAGAGCAAGAGCACACGCCGACTCGAGAATCATTTCAGGTCCCACCTGAACTCCCACCTCACGCCAGGAGGGGGCAGTAAAGAGCAGGACGGAGAGGAACAAGCCGAGGGGGACGGGGAGCCGGACGCAGCCGCAGGGTCGCTGGGAGAAAGGCTGGGGGGAGGCCTCGGGGCCGTGCACGTGCCCACTCCCTTCTGGGGGAAGGTCCAGCGTCCACATGAGGACGGAAGGGGGAGTGGGGCCTGCCCCCAATAAAACATAACGGGGGGCCAGGTGGGGTGCAGCCAACACCCACTCTGGAGACTGAGCTTGGAGCCACGGAAGCAGAGGCTGAACTTACGCACAGCCCAGTCCACCCGGTAGGGACCAGAGCTGGCCCCGGGAGTGGGGGGCACAGGGAGACCCCTCGATATTCACCTCCACACGCCCAGCCCCCAGGGGAGCTGCCGAGTCCCTGCAGCAGGCGGTGATGTGCTCTCCCAGGCTAACCGTGCTTGCAGAAGGGGCCCCCAACATCGAAGGCCAGGCTCGGCCAGGGCACCCTGCTGCACCCAGCGCACCACACAGGAAACACCCCACAGTGTGGCACGGAACCGGCCCAGAAAACTGGCTCCGAAGCTTACCTTGTAAAAGTGAGGCGCCAAAACAGTTCAACATATCATATAGGAAGTATTACAATGACTGAATGGGATTTTCATATATTTAGAGAGTGTATTACATTCCTAAAGGCCTGACATTGTTCTCCTGTCCAAGTTACATCCTGATACGGAGCTGCACGATGTCAGACAGCGGCACGATGCGGCAGGTCATGGGTTCAGTCATTCTTAGGAGGAGGTTACAGATCACAGAGACAACCACATTTGTCAGCTATACTACTTTGCTCTATGCTTCTCTAAAAGTACATGTGGGCAACAAAAAGGGACTTCAAAAGAGAAACAAGGCAAGTGCACAAATTATGTTCTACCTGCTAATTAACATAACCCTGGTAATGTATAAAGATGAGACTGCACAAAACATCTGCCTGGGTTTGTGGTTGATGACCCCAATGTAAGTCAACTGTCAAATCTTTTTATTTCTGAAAATAGCTTCATTTGGAAAATGCTTATAAGAGAAATTAGGGCCTAGATTATAAGTTCTTACAGCAGTCACATTTACTCCTGAGTTTTAACTGTTATCTCTAAATTCTGAGATGCTGAGCTCTTGGTGTATGACCTGGCAGTTCCTGGGAACTTTGGGTACCTGTGGGAGTCAGAGCTCAGCAGCTCTGCATGTCAGCATTACTCCACACAGCAGCTATTAGCGAAGCCAAAAAACAGATCAGACTTCCATCAAAGATATGAACGAAGCTGATCCGGTTGGGACTAAGGTGGATCAGAATACAGGGTAAAGGACGATACTGTCTGTACTTTACTAAATTCTGCGAGAGACTGAAGGAAGAGATTTTTATCCAAAATTTAAATTTTCTGTAGCACACTAATTTAACCTGTCCGGTCAGATTATTTAAAGAACTGATTTCAACTTTATTTGACACGGAATCTAAAATGAGATCTTGATATTCTGTACATGTTACCGTAATACCTTGATGCATTTCAGAGTGTTTTGGGCAGAAAATGCAAAAGCATTTGCAAAGTCCCTTGAGGGGCTGGAGTAAACATAGAACTATTAAACTCCCCACCTGGGGAATTCCTGTTCTCTTAAGCAACAGGGCTCCCAATTTAACAGGCCAAGCCCTAAGCTTGGAAGCTTGCCCTTACGAAACTTGTTTCTGTACGCGAAGCTAAGCCTACTTATAACTGTTTAAGAGTCACCCCCAGAGAACCTCTTTTGTTGCTCACATGTGGCCTCTCTCTAAGACAATCCTGCAGATTAACTCACTGCCCTCCCCCCTATGTGGGACATGACTTCCGGGGTAACACAGGACATGCCTCCCAGGGACGAGCCTGGCCATGGCATCGTGGGATTGCCCAAAATGGGGAAAAGAAATAAAACAAAATAAAGTTTCAGTGGCTAAAAGATTTCAGATGGAGTTGAGAGGTCATTCTGGAGGTTACTCTTATGCAAGCTTCAGCCAGATATTACAAATTGCCATGGTATGCCAAGCCCCAACCAACAGTATTCCTGAAAACCCTAAAGAATACCCTGGGCTCTAAGACTCTACAAAAGTTTTACTTATTAAGTTTATTTTTCAAAGACTTAAAGCTTCCGGATTGTTCCTATGCCAGCTAAGTCCTGAAACCCAGAGGTATCAGTCTCTCCAAGAACATCAACTGGTTCCATCCCTCTACCCCATAACGTCAACGCTCCTTGTCAGCACAAAGACGTTAGAACGGTCGTCACCCAAATATCCCTAAGACTGATAGAATGATCAGACGGGAGGGAGAAGAAGTAAATCAGAGGTTAGGATTTAAAAAATGATTATGATTACTGACCCATTATATAGATATTTCTTTTTGCTTTCTAGTATATTTGAAGAGACAGAGGGAAATACCTGAAATTTCTGACCTGCAGTCCAGCTGCCTTGATCTCTGGTAATGTGTGTAATTATATCTTGTGATTATAAAATCTTGTTACTGACCCCCACCCACCTGCCCTGTTTTTCTACTTTAGAGTCTTATGATCACTAAGGACAGCCTCTTAAGTTTTATTAATGAAGGGCCTTGAGTCAGCCCAGAACTTACCCACCCCAATTCCAAATCCCTTGCTTGGCAGAGCTGGCTCTAACCAAAATGGGCCCACCAGACATGCATATAGCTTAAACTTTAAACTTAGTGATCTATACCTCGTTACCACCATTTTCTTACATATGTTCTGCGACTAAGCATGTAATCAGTCTGTGCGTGCTCAATAGTCACATTACCTCTAACCTCATCATCTTGAGCCATTGTGCTCCTTTATCCTAAAACCTGCCCATATTTTGATACTATAAAAATATCAGTTGCTGCAGTTCGGGAAGACAGACTTTTAGGCCAACAGGCAATCTGTTCCCCTGCTTGCACTCAGCAATAAACCACCCGTCTTTCAGTAAACGGTTGTTTGAGTGCATCAGGCAGAGAACCCACCACTTTTGCTTGGTGTCAGTTCCATCAGCGGGTAGCCCGGAACAGCCCCTCAGGCCTCCTGCAGCTGAGAGCGACGTGGCCATGCCGAGGGGCTGCCAGCGTGCTCTGGCCGCAGACGAACTGAGGGACCATCTTGTTCCCCCTGAACAAGCAGCCGGTACCAAGATCTCAGCTCCCACCTGACGCCTATCCCCGCAGCCTTCAGAGAGAAGGGGTCTCACCCGGGCACCAGGCAAGACCTCGGAGTGGGGACAGGGGACTCTGCACCCGGGTCCAGACACAGGATGTTCCCGTCTCATGCAACCAGAAGTACAACGAATACAGCATCATTTGAAATACTGTGGGGTCTTCAGTTTTGGAGAAATGATTTCGACCTTCCTGTAAATGTGTAACACATGCCCTTTAAAAACTGCATTCTGTGAACATCAGTAATGTGGCCAGTGAAAACCTGAAAGGACAACACATTTAAATTTAGGCTGGGGTTCTTTAGGGACTTTTCTTAAAAGGAAAAGGAGAAAAAAGGAGCAGCCAAAGCAGAGCAGTCTTCTCTGCAAAGGTGACATGCACCCCTCCCCTGGGCAGCTTGGGGCCGACTCTGAAAACCCCACAAAATCATGCGAGCCAAGAGATTTGCTTTAAGGGCAGCTGAGGATGTGCCCAGGCCATGCAGGGCGGCACCCAGAGGTGGCACTTTATGGGAGCTTGTGCCTTCCACCGCTACGGCGTGGGCGGGGGGGCCCTGGTCAGAGGGGGCGGCTGGACATAGGCTTTGTGGCCCGAGTGCTGAGTTTGCACTGCACGTGCTGAAAAATGCAGGAAGTATAATGTTGACTTCAGGGTCTGGGTGGAGAGACTCTGGACGCTGGGCACATTCTGAGAACAAAGCCCCTGGGAGCCACCACCGTCCTCAGAGCTCCTGGCGGGGTGAGCCCAGGCCCGAGCAGCACCTGCCACCGGAGATGAGCCTCCCTGGCAAGGAGGAGGCTGCCCAGAAGAGAGTTCAGAAGAAACTGAAGAAACAAAAACTTACAGCTCAGGAAAAAATATCCATAGGCTTGCACAACTCAGAGAACCCTAAGGTAAACATGGACTGTGGTTAGTGTACGATTATCCCAATACTGTTTCCTCGATGGGGCCCGGGTCCCACACTAATGCAGAGGCTCAGCACTCAGGAAGACTGTGTGTATCGGAACTCCGTACTACCTGCGGATTTTTCTGTAAACCTACAACTAACTGCTCCAACAAACAAACAAACAAACAGAAAATCAATTAACCATAAAACCAAAAGTTACGGCTCAGGAATAAACCCTGCATAAAATAAATGTAAATAAAACTTTAAAAAACAAAACAAAACAACACAGCTGAATGCAGGGAGATAAAAAAGCCCCAGCGGAGGCCACGTGAGCCCGGGCCCCCACAGCCTGCTCCCTGCCAGCGCGGGCCCTGGGTGGGCAGCAGTGAAGCCTCTGAACGTCCCCTCCTTCCGTGGTTCTGTGCAGCACCTGCTGTTTTCCTGGAGAATCGAGGCTGACTCGCCTTGTTCTCATTTAAGGCAAACTGCTCGAGTGACAGTTTAACCCTGAAGTGATCTTACGTCCACGTGCAGTGTTTCCAGCCAGCTGCCCTCGGCTCTGCAGCAGCTTCTCTGGGGCTCTCGGCGTCAGCAGAGGTGCCCCCAGGGCCCTGCCAGGAAGCAGAGGCGACAGCAGCAGACTGAGGGGTAGGGGCAGGGGCAGAGGGCCCGCGTTCCCACCCACCCAGTCACCCCCAGGGACAGGAAACGCTCAAAGCAGAGATGATTCAAGGAAGCTGCAGGGAGGGCTGGGGTGTGAGCCAGACAGAAGCAAAGATGGAAGACAGGGACAGCCACCAGAGCAGGGGGGCGGCAAGGGCCAGGGCAACAGCGGAGCAGGGACCCTCCTCAGCACGCACCTCCTCCTCCACAAAGCCTGAGGGGCCGGAGTCCTCAGCCCTCCTGCCCCACAGCCCAGGGCCCTGGAGCCAGGCCGCCATCCTCCAAGCCCTCCGGGGTGGGGTCAGGGGCAACCACCATGGCCAGGACATCCCCCGCAGGCTGGACAGTGCTAGCAGGGCGTGAGGGAGCCAGCGAGAATGCTTACAGATGTCACCAACCCGAGACAAATCTGGGTAACAAGAAATGAATCCAGGGTATTGGACACGTCTACAGAAGCAGGGCCTCGGACTGGAGACAGCTGCTCCAGGGCACAGGGAGGGCACAGCACTGTGGGACACGAACGGCGTCGTGCCAGCCTGTCCGCCCACGTTCCTCTCCTAGCAACCACTGGCAGCCGGAACCTCCAGCCCACCACAGAGACGCTCAGGAGAGGGCCCAGAGCGCCGTCCAGCACGCCATCCAGCACACGAGTGACCCTCGCCCCAGCGGACACACCCTAGCACCCCCGGCACTCAGCTCAGTCCTGGCTTGGTCAGAAGCACTTCTGCTTCAACAGTGCAAGGTGGCCGCAGCGGCCTCTCGCCAAGGGGAGCCGGTACCCCCTTGGTGGCAGGGCTGTGTCCCCCTGCCCCATGACCACCACCCCCCTGCCACTAACAGCTCCTGTGTCAGGCTGCTCCATTTTCTGGCTCATTTACGAACCCAAACCCTGCAAGGCCGAGGCTGTTGCGGGTGGACCCCAGGACACCTGTCCAAGTTGTGGACAACGGAACGAGTCGTGGACACCAGTCCGAGTCGTGGACAGCTTCGCCCCACCAGCCCCGGGCACTCCCTGAGGGCCTGGGCCAGTGCCAAGAAGCCTGCAGCCACCTGGCAGCACTGCCACTTCAGTCTTTAAACTGTTCATTAAAAAACAGAACAAAACTAAACCCTATAATCTCATTTTACTTCCAATTTCAAATCTGATCACAATGAATTATGAGCAAGACTCTAAAGTTGGGGTGCAGGTTCCTTTTGGAGAAGCCAGGCATGTGAGGCTGCTGGCAGACGTGCCTGTGACGAGCCATATCTTAGGAACAGGCAGGAGCCCACAACACACCCATCTGGACATTCCTCTGCACACCCCAGGCCAGTGCAGCCTGCACAAGGACCCAGGCTTCCGGAAGGCTCTGAGGCTCTCGTTTTGACCAGCTGTGATTGTGCCCCTGGGGCCCTCTCTGCCCCAGCCCTCAGGGACAACACGTATTTACTTCCAGTTTTAAGATTACTAGGCTGTGGCAACATTTTTGTTTGCAGTTCACATCAGCACCGAATGTCTTAAAGGTGGTGGGACCGAGTACCACAGCCTAGCGAGAACTTTGCCTTGGGAACGAAGGGGGCCCCTACACCTCCCAACAAGGGGGGTCTGCAGAAGTGAGAACCAAGCATGAAGCGCACTCGGGCTTCTATTTGCTTGTGGTATGTGCTGACCCAAAGCATCACAGAGCCGAGTTCGGGCACAGTGGGGCCGTCGGCAGCACACAGAAGATGCCACACCAACCAGAGGGTGCAGCAGGGAGCGCCACTGGGACTACAGCAGACACTGTTGGGGGAAAATGAGGTTGCAAAGAAGTAAACGGTATCATCCCCTTTGTAGGAATGAGTAATACTGGTGCAAAAAAATTATAAATGAGAATTAGAAAGCACAGACCTCTCACGTCGCCCCTCTGTCATCTGCGTCCCCGGCAGCCCCTGCAGCACGGAGCAGGGGGACTGGCCGTGCACAGCAGCCGTGCTCCTCACGCTCAGGCAGGGCACTGGCTCGTGGGGAGGCTGCTGAGGGGGGCCCTGCAAGCTGCTGACAGCTGTGCCCCAGAGAGCAAAGGGGCTGCGACGTCGCCTTTACTGGGCTAAAATCGGCAGAAAAGTAGAAATCATGGTTCCTCCCTCCTCCAGCTTGTGCAGTACAGTCCGCCTGCACTTCCTAACCGTGACGCTCCCGTGAAGATCCCACGCACCGCAGTGCCATCTCCCGCTGCCTGTCCCCCCATTCATGTGGAGAATGAAGTCCCCAGCTTTCCTGAACCCTTGGCTTTCTCCCCACCCCCTCACAGAACTTAACACGCAACCCCAGCTCCACCTGAAGGAGGCATGGCCCATACCGGGCAGGTGTACTCACCTGAGTCCCCAGCACAGCTGATCCAACAGTGAGACCAGAGCTAAGGGCAGACACCTGCAATGGCGTATTAACTACTAAGGGCTTTTTCAAAGCAATTGTCAGATGTGGGCAGGCACATAACGGCTCAAGATACTTCCACAAAACAAAGAGCTCAACAAATCAGGCCCTGAACTCATTTCAAGGAACTCGTCCAGCTCAAAGGATCCCAAAGTAAATGGGATCAATTATTCTAGCTAATCAATTGTTTTCCCTTAATAAACTTGGGGTACAGAAGGAAAACCACTAATTCTGTCCGACTGGGTGCTTTACAAACTGTGCCCAAAGCAAGAGGTGCTTCCGGAAGGAGCTCTGCTCCCCAGCTGGGAACTGGCTGCCAGTGCAGCCACAGGGAGCAGGCCTGGCCAGCTGGGGTGCTGCGTGCCCCTCACTCAGGGAGCGCATGGAGGCCCAGTTCAGAAGCCCAAGGCTACCGGCTGGAGAGCTGATGAGAACTTTGGTACCCCCACCCATTTTCCCCAAAATAGTGTTAAAACACTGAGAGCAAGAACCCCTAGGCTGGACTGAAGAGAACCACTCCATCCGCTGCCTTGTCTTGGAAATTTGTACCAGCAATGGGGTCAGAGGTCAGGGGCAGGACCAGGACCCGGACCCCTGCCCGGGGCAAGGAGGATGTGCTACACCTGCCACACCCAGGCCGGCTATGACTCAAAATGCGGCAGGCACTAGTCCCAGCGTCCCACCAGCAGTGCCGAGGGCACCAGGACAGCGGGTCGAAGTTCAAGGAAACTAACAGCACCCCGGCCCACAGGCCAGCACCGATTCATCGCTTTTCTGTTAAGGAGCCAGTTTTTACTTCCATGGGATACTTTCACTTTGCTTGAAGATTAAACTGAAGTACAAAGATTACAAGATAATTTGCACAAATGCTCAGATATAATATACTGTTTAATTAGATTAAGATTTAATAGATTTTTAAATAATAAAAATGGTAGAACATTACTTGTCCAAATAGGGAAAACTGAGCTGGAAGCAGTTTTTTAAATTTGAGAGAAATCGGGTTAAAGTTCAGGAAAAGCAAGTCTGAAACAAATAAACTGGCTAAACAAATAGAAGCCGCATTGGGAAAATGCCTTTGGCTTTCGCGTATCATTTTAGGCAGACCCCCCCAAGCTCTGTTTGGGGTCAGCACTATTAAAATAAAAACAACAAAGAAACTTGAGCACTAGATTCCAGCATTTTAGTGGAATTTAACTTTTTCTTTTTCTTTCCTAAGTTCTTAAATTACGAACTACTGTCTCTACATAACTGGTTCAAAAACAGACCCAATCCCAGAGATTACACACCAGGAGGAAGAGAAGCCACGGCCCAGGGCACTTTGGGTTCCGGGAAGCAAGAGGACTGGCCACCCCACCCCCCTACACCCAGTTATTTAGTGTTTTAAAGAAAAATGCGTTGTCTCATCACAAAATTATAAGGTAAGCCCAGACCGACGGTTGGACAGAAACCCTTCCCAGGCTGAGCCACCGAAATGTGCCTTTTTCAAGGACGCCGAACTGTGATGGTCTCAAGACAAGGCGGTTTTTAGAGAAGATGAGCAGTCTGTTTAGGAGAGAGGCCAAGCTCACGCAAGAAGCCAAGAGCCTGTTAAAGAGGGGGTTCCGGCAGGGCTCCTCAGACACCCCCCATGCCCAGGACCCGAGATGACAAAGGCTTTAACAGAAAGAACTCCAGATGATTCCACTCACAGAAGTCTCCAGAACCAGCAAATTCCCAGAGACAGTGGATGGGCAGCTTCCCTGGGCTGGGGAGGGGACTGCGGGGGGTGCCATGTGGCGGGTGCAGAGCTTGTTCAAGGGATGGAAGTTTTGGAAGTGATAGCGTAAGACTGCAAATGTAAGGAGTCCTGAATTATACACTGGAATGTGGTTGAAAAGGTAAATTTCAGGTTATATAGATGGTAGAATAAAAAATTTTAAAAATCCACTGCACACAGCAGAAGTTAAACCACGGACCACAGCTAATAGCACAATTATAAAAACGGGCTTTCATCAACCGAAACAGAAGTCCCACATCAACATATGATGCCAGTAACAGGGTCCTCTATGGGGATCCTGCATTTTATGCCTGATTGTCCCGGGAGGAGCCCACAACTTCTCTAACAAAGAGAAAAAAACTGATTATAAAGACGATTTACTCACTCACACCCCAATTTCTGTGAGTGGTGGTGAAGCCTGGAGCCCTGCTGGGCCTGGGCTGGCGGGGGCACTGCCTTCACCTGCCGTCTGTGCACACAACGCGGGATCCAGGAGCAGCAGGTGAGCCCCGGGGTCCAGGGAGAGGCCCCCCGGTCCTGACAACCCTGTGGAGACTCTTCGTGTTACCGGGGTGGGGGCCAGCAGCCAGCACCAGGGAACGGCACCACGGTGAGGCTGGGCAGTCTGCTCCAAGGGCAGCTTAGCGGGTCTGGAACACACAGGCAAATCAAGCCCCATGGTCAGTTAAGACGAGGCCACCCTGGTTAGGGAGGGCCCTGAGCTGGCACGATCGGTGTCCTCCTAGGGGCAGCTCGGACACAGAGACAGGCCCGAGGGGGTCACGGCAGGGCAGCCGCAGGCACCTGGGCACCTGACGCACGGGGGCGACCTGTCCGTGGCGAAAGGTCAGGCGTGGAAGAACAGGTTCCGCATCCAGGGTCGCAGGGGGGGGCTCCCTCCCCCTAGGGAACAGTGCCGTGTGGACAAGCCCGGCCCCAGGTGTGGTCCACCTGTCCAGGTTGCTGGGACAGAGGCCCGACCCCTTGCTCGCCCCTGCCATGTGGCTGGATCCCCCAGCTCCACTCCCAAAATCCCTCCCCTGGGCCACCTCCACTGCTGCTTCCCGGGGGCTGGGTCCTCCAAGGCGACCCGCCACAGGAAGGACCCGTCCCTCCTGGACCCTGCCCGCCCGCCCAGGCCACCCCAAGGCCTTGCCCAGCTTCTGTCCCAGGAAGGTTCAGTCCCAGCAGACCCCACCGGGCTGCATCGCTCACATGGGCCCTGGACGCTTCCCAGCCTGATTGAACTGCGGCGGCCCAGCTCCGGGGGCTCTCAGCCCAGGTGCCCCTCCCTGGGCAGCCACGGCTTGAGCTCTCTGACCCCCCAGGCCCAGGGAGGCCGGCCCCATGACCCAGGCTGGGAGAGGGGTCAGCCCAGAGCCTCTCCGTCCACAGAGCTCGCTTCTGGGCAGGTGGGAAATAATTTCAGAGTCCCGAATTACCCAGGAAGAGCCTGCCTGGAAATCCACCTGGCGAGGGAGGGGCCGGCTGACCCTCCCGCTCACCAGATCTTCCCAGTGACTGAGCAGACAATGTGACTCAGGCACACGGGGACCCTCGGGGACTGGCTCTCTCTTCGCATCCCAACAACGGCACCCACCATGGACACTGGGAACTGCCCGCATCCAAGGAGCCTGTGCCGGCAGCTGCTCCATTGGTGCCCTGTGAGCTGACAGGTCCCGGGGTCAGGCTCAGAGTGGGGCCGAGTCACCACACCTCCCTGCAGGGCATGTCCCCCACCTCCATGGGAAAGCGATGTCCTCTACCCTGGCTGCAGTCTGGCAGCAACTACCCCTTGCTCAGTGGTGGACAGAGAACTCCTGTGACATCTGGCCTGAGAGAAAGCTCTAGGAGCTGGGAGGAGGGACAGGGCAGGGCCCATTCCTGCCTCGCCACGGAGCAGTGCAGAGCGTGCACCTGCCAGTGTATCGTAATACAAATTAGAGCAAGGAGCCCACAGACGCACGCCCTGTCAGCCGTCGGATGGCCCTGTCTCGCCAAGTCCTCTGTCCCCTCCAGAGAGGAGAGCGGGGAGGGCAGACAGCAGCACCTCAGGACAACACACAGAGCTTGAAGCTCAGGGTCCGCTGGGAGGAGTCCCTGCACCTCCTCGGAGGACTGCCCCCCCCAGAACCCGTGAGCCACGCTCCCAGGGCAACAAGCTGAGAAATAAACTCATTTGGGTAAACAGCCCCGTTTTTGCAAAGGCCAAAGCAAAATGGTTAAGCGTCTCACCCAGCCGCTTCGACTGCATAAGCAGCACTGCGGGCGCCTGACTGAAGTCTCAGAGCTGGCGCGAAGGGCTCCCAGGCACCTGGTGAAACTGCCACCCCCGCCCTGGACAAGGCACAAAGACTGGTGGCTCCATCACTGTCCCCGTCTTTCGGAAAGTGAAATGGCTGGCGTCACCCTGCTTCGTGAGTGGATACTGGTTGAAAACTCCGTGGTGGCACCCCCACTGCAGACTGGGGTGAGGCCAGTCTTTTGCTCCTGGCCCTGGGCTGGCAGCTGAGACAGCCACCCTGGCCAATCGGCTCTGCTGGTCAGGAAGCGAGTAGGCAAGCAGCTCCTAGACCTGGTGGTCACTACCTGGTCTCTCCTGGAACAGCTTGAGGCCATAATTTATATTTAAACATGGGCTGTTTCTTAAAGTGTAAATAAAAGCAAAGCTCCTCTGGGAATCGGTGTCTGGCTTAGCAGTCACTTGTTAAACAAACCAACTCTGCTGCCGAGAGTTCTGAAACATCCAAGCTGCAGACCAGGGCAGATGACCTGGGCCAAGGCAGTGGCAGGCGAGTGCCTGGGCCAGCAGTTCAACGGCAGACAGGATGGTCCCAAGAAAGGTTCGAGAAGCAGGACATTGTTGAAGAGACAGGACATGGATCCTGGTGCCCTCGGCAAGGGGAAGGCTCAAGACCGAGCGCTGTGGAGAGGCCAAGAAGCGGGCAGGCTTCAGAAGACTGTCCAGCCATGTCTGTGTCCACTGAGCACAGCAAGTGAGAAATGAGCTTACTTTAAACAAGAACTTGCCAAGATGTAAAGAACAATGACTTTCGGCTGGCTCTAGTGAATAAAACTTAGGAGGAGGTCAGCACCCCCGTCCGCTAACTCGGTCAGGGGGACGTGGTCAGGAAGCTGCGCGCCGGGGACTCGCAAACCTCAGACGGGAAAACTCGTTGTGAAGACGTGGGGCACGTCAGTGAACCCAAGCCCCACAAGACGATGAATTAAGATGATGGACGTGAAACAATGAATATTTAAAAAACAATCTAAACCCAAAAGGTAATATAAAAGATCCACTAGAAACATCAGCAAAGCACGCTAGATACACACCTGCCTGCTTGGCACCACGTACACCAAGACAGAGTCTCAGGCAATGTCTGCATCCAAAAGAACGCTGAGGGCACAACCGAGCCCCCTGCGGCAAGTCAGGTGGGGGATCGAGCTGCACCCCCAGGGTACCCCACTGGAAGGAGGGAGGCCTTCTTTACAAGCCTGACAACATGCCTTTAACTAGGCAAGACTAACTGTTCCTGATGTTTAGAAACAAAAAATAACATCTTTCCCCCAAGCACTCCAAATACGCTCAGGACTCCTCAGCTGCAGAACCCTCTCAATCAAAAAGACCCTGGGAGAAAGCTCAGCTGCAGAGACTGTCTCTGGAGAAGTCTCAGCCCTTTGATGCACCGAGGATGCGAAAACCCACACGGCGTCACATAGTTCAGCCACCCCACGGCCAGCGTGACCCTCAGGCAAAGGGAAAAAGCCAAGTGTTGACATTTAAAAGCCAACAGCTACCCCTGCCGCAGGGACCACAGGCGGCCAGCGCAGGGGCACGTGTGGGTCCACGCTGGGCAGGGCTGCGCACGGGGACGGGCCTTCTTTTTGGGGAGACAAAGCGGTTCTCAAAGTAGACAGTGGTAAGAGGTGCACAACTCTAAAAAAAGACTAAGTCATGGAACTGCACACTTTAAATAGAGTGAACCACACATAATGTGAACTGTATTTCAAAGAAGGTTCCCCTCATTAAAAGAAATCTGATACAGAGTATTTCTTTTGTTTCTCTATCAAGGGTCACATGAATGGATTCCCTACCTTTGTTCACATGGGAAACAGTAACATGAGCTATTAACCCATTTAAAGCCAAATATTTAAGAAATAAAGTATTTTGATGCTTCAAGTTTATACCCATAGGACCAACGGCAAAAGCACGAGGCTCAGGAACTACCCACGGGTCCTGCGTGCGGCATTTCACACGCTCTCCTCGTTTAACTCTTGGGGTGCCCTGTGGCGGGCACAAGGCCCCCCTTGCCAGAGATGGGGAAACCGAGGCAGGTGGCAGAGCCTGGCTCACAGCTCACCCCCATTTTGCCTAATTGGGTAGGACCTTCCTATCTCCCTTGAAAATTTAGCACTTTCCATCGTGTTCTATGTTTGGGTCTGCTAATTTTCCACAACAGATTCTAACAGTTTTTCAAATGCAGGCTCTTCAGTGTTGCAAGGCTGGATTCTTAGCTCTTGGCTCTGGCACCCGGCTTCACTGCGGTGGGGTTCCTCCCCACTGCTAAGGGGTGTTTCCCTCCCAGGCCGTCCTGCTGACCACCTGCCCTTCGCAAGGCTGGCTGCCAGCTCTGACCCACAGCCCCAGTGCTGACCGGCCCCACCCCGCGAATCCCTCAGAGCAGACGCCTCTCCCCCTGCTGCACCTGGGGAGTGCAGCTGGGCACCAAGCACCCTGAGAGGCGCAGCTCTGCCCCCTTCCTAGCTTCACCCAAGTGGAGTGAAATAGTTAGCAAAGGGCTCCTTCCAGTTCCCGGGGCAGACACAGGCCTGCGGCAATGGCTGCTCACACAGAGGGTCCCGAGAGGCAAATACTATTGCTGCCTTGTTTCCCCAGAAGCCCCACAGCGGGAGCTGGGCCCTCCCCTTGGTGCGTCTGGGCACAGGGCCCCACGCACACGCACTTCCCTGGAGACTGGACTCTTGCATATGAGATCACCCACTTTGGTGATGGCACCCGCAAAGGGGACTGAATGCTGGGAAGCGCCCGGCTCCTCCTGGCCACCCAGAGATCCGACCACAGGAGCTGTTTCAGCCTTTCACAGAAACGTGCCCTCGGTGCTGGGCTCTTCCAGAAGCTAAGGGCACAGCCAGGCCCTAAACAAAGGGGCCTACTGAAACAGAATCGACAGTGGGGAGCATGTGCCCCTTCTCTGCTATTTTCATTTCTCTCACTGAGCACAAGAGTTTAATAAACGAATGGTGCTGGGCTGTGGCTTCCGAGATGACACAAGATCATGAACAACCGCTGTGCCAGAAAGGACCACGACCATGTACAGCTGCACCAACTGCACCCACTGTGCGCCCGGGATAAGGCCACGAAGAAACTCGCCACTCAAAATACAGCAGAGACCACACCTGCCAGGGACAGCTCCGCAGCCAGTATCTGCCCCCACGTGCTTTCCGAGCTGCCCATGAAGCTACGTTCTGTGTGAGGTGAGCCGGGGTCAGGAACCGTCCTCAGGGGGCCCAGGAGGGGCCTGTGGGGCTGTGCCCCAAGAGCTGCGGAGACCCAGGTAAGGAGCTGAGTCCTTTAAGACTGAGGAAAAGCTCATCTTTGGAAAAAACAAAATGGAAACTAAACCAACAAAAAACGGGGCTGAGGAGTGATCCACGGAAACAAACGAGGGCCTTGAGATAAGCACCCCCAGCTCACTGCAAGCAACAAAACCTGGAGATGCTGCCAAAGCTTCTTTCCCCAGAGGCAGGAAAGCACTCAGCTCCAAAACGAGTCTTGGGAAGTGGCCTTGTAACCACACTTCTCTGAGAAGCCTGTGAGACCACAGATCAAGACAAAGCAAGGATGGAAGGGCGGCTCCCCCCACCAAGGAGAGAGATTCAGAGAGAAGACAAGGACTTGGCAACACAGTGGGCGCCTCAGACCCCCTGGGCGCCCCATAAAGAAGGGGCCCCAGTTTCGCCCCCACAGGCCACACTGACTCCCGCCCAGCCCTGGATGCTCTGGTACTGCCAAGCCACAGCCACCCGCAAGGTCCAGCCGCAGTGCTGACAGGAAACCGGGGCACCCGTGGGCCTGCCCTGTGGCCCCCAAAGGTCTGGGCTGTGGCTAGGGGAGGAGAGGGCAGAGGGTGAGGGAGGCCGCCCGCGCCATGGTCTGGGGCCACACCTTAGCTTGAAGGCCTTTCGGGGCTGCTCCCGGCCACCTGACTAATCTGGGTACATACAAAAGACACTTCTGGTTTATTAAAAACAGCAAAAGCGTCGATGTGACGACAAAAAGGTCTGGGCTCACATGCTTCGTTTAGAATCTCCCCCATAAGTTTGGGCCCATTCTGGGAAACAGAAAACACCTGCTCTGACAAAGGAAGGTCTGCAAGGGTGAGAATAGTGTGGCGGTGAGAGAGGGCCAGCCAGGACCTTGGGGCCTGGTTGTATCTCAGCCATGATACAACCAGGTGGCACATTCATAAAAAGCCATTTTAAAAAATACCTTATTTCTTTTCACATGAGTCTTAAGTAGCAGCAGATCCGGGCTGTTTTATCTCTTCCTGAAATGAAGTAAAATTCTCTCAAATCACCTGCTTCTGACACGCTCACTTGGTAGTAAATGTGACCCTCCTGACCTTGACCCCTCTGAAAACATTACTCAAGAGACGAGTGAGCGACTGGACGACATGTGGCCACCAGCACGCGTGCACACACACACCCACCCAGCCCACACATGCACGCCCACTCGCAGAGGGGTCGGGCAGCCCCACAGTGTGAAAAGCACATGGGATTTTGTGGCTTCTCTTCCTCAACCAAGCGTCTGTTTCACACTGTGTCAGAATCTTTGACCTGAGCGTGTAACTGCAGTTTCCACCTTCGTGTCTGTTTGCCAAGGATGGATCTGACCCTTGAACTGTCCAGTGAGCAGCAGGAAAAGAAACTTAGTTTTGAGGCTTATGTAAATCTCTTAAAAAAGAAAAAGAAAAAGAAGAAACGAAAAAGAAAAGGCAAAAGCAACAGTGGAGGTCTGCGCCACCCATGCCGCCTGGGTGAGCCGCACGCCCCGGCGCAGGCAGCCCCTCCTCACTAGGGGCGAGGCCTACGCCAAGGACACCTCAGAGGCCACCGCGCGGTGGTCAGGGCGCAGCCACTGGGATACAGTTCTTTGTCCTTCCTAAGAAGGTCACTGTACATCTGATCGTAAGTGGTTTTGAAATCGTAAACGTTGGGCCTGTCCGGCGCCGGCCCGGGCAGCTTCACGTGCGTCCCTGTTCCAAAGGACCGGACGCTGAATCCTCGTTTGCTGAAAGACACAAGAGGAGAAAAGAACCACAGGTGGGTTAAACAAGACACAAGGTTCCAAAAATAAGGGACACGAAATGGAAAGAGGAGAGATTGAGTGTGTTTATTTCTTGATATTAGAAAACGCATTTTAAAAGTTTTTACTCCAGTTTAAATATCACTTTCATTTCAAAATAAAATTCTGCAGCATGTTCCACAGAAGCGGTGGAGCAATCAGAACAGAAGGCCGAGGACCCTGAATCTGCCAGGACCAGGCTCCGGCACTTCTGCAGGCTCGGCCCGGGCTAGCGCAGGCCCCCGACACCTGCCAGGGCTCTGCGGTGGAGCCATGCAGCCGCATCCCGTCTCCTGAGAGCCCCCAACCGCCCTTGCAGTGGCTCAGGCACCCCGGTTCAGGGCCTGGTCTCGTCCTCGGGTTGCCGGAGACCCGGAGTGCCACCGGAGCCTTCCACCACAGCGGAGCAGCTGAGCTCGACTGTCCTCTCCTCCAAAAGAATCACCCCGACGGGGGTCCTGACAAATGGGAAAACTGTGCTGTGTGGAAACGAGTCTCCAGACAGCTGCGGTGTAAACATCCTTTCAGAACGCACATGATCACACATCAGGAAGGAGATTCTCTATGGGGCTTTAAGGTCAGAAGACTCTTCTCATCACTAATAACCATACTCTCAAGCTCCCTGCAGGAGGGGACGTGCAAACATTAGTTGGGTCTGGAAACCTGTGTTCTTTAAAACAGTCAATAAGAAGAAAGTTGTAAAGGGTTACATGGGGCTAGATAAACCGGGCGTCTGGTTCGAGCTCTGCATCTATACATCACAAGCTTCCTGTGCTTGGCCCCGGGGCCGGCCACGACTCGGGAGGTTCCGGCTTCTTCCATTGAGCTTTCTTCTCTTCTTCCAACCTGATCTTCCCCATTAAGCCGTCCCTCTCTGTATCAGTGGTTCTCAAATGGGGGCGATTTTGCCCCCAGGGGATACGTGGCAGTGCCTGCAGACACTGCAGCTGAAGAAACCGCCTGTCACCCTCAGCCCAGAGAGAACACACGACTGTCACACACAAGAATATTTACTGTGGCTCTGTTACAGCACTCATGGGAGACCAGCACTGCCCCACAAGCCCTCCCACACAGCAGGACCCTTTGGGACCAAGAAAAACAGTGAGCAGCATCAGAGACGACGGAACAGAGCAGTGACCCAGAAGAGCTGTCAAGGGCAGACAACAGCAACGTGTGGCAGCAGGAGTCCTGTGGGTGGCACTCTGGGCACACGCATGGCCGTCCCGGATGGAAGTCCCTCCACTCTGCTCCTGCAGTGACCTCGTTTCAGCCAAGCAGTCCACGGCGGCCAAATGCCCGGGCACAGCCTGGGTCTGCCACCAGCCTCCCTGGAATGTCCCTCGGCAGGTAGGGCCAGTGCTCCCACGGGGAAGTGTGGCAACAGTGACATTCAACAGGCTGACCCAAGCCCGTGCAAACCTAAGACACCAGACGACTTTCCACACTGCGTCACAACTGCAGACTCCAACGAAGGTGAGCCTGGAGAGCAACAGCGGCTGTTTACCGTGACCAAGACGCGTGACCCAGGGCGCAGGTAGCGGCAGCACACCTTGGCACAAGCAGCCCCCGGCAATCCAACGTGCACCTCACACAAGCAGGTACTGGTCAGCCCCACCGCCGCCCTCCCATTCTCCGAGGGACACGCATGCATGAACAGGGAGCAGTGACTGAGAGCCACCGAGGAAGCACAGCGGGTGCAGCAGGTGCAGGCCACCCGCCTCCCGCTGCCTCCTGGGGCCAAGCTGTCCCACCACAAAACTGCCAGGAAACAAGCCTCCGCCTCTCCCCGGAAAACGCAGGCCCCGAAAAGCCAGCCTCCGACTCACTGGCTTCCATCCTGCTGACGCTCCATCCCTGATCTCAAGGGGGGTTCTGCACCCCCACAGCCCCTCCCAGACACTGCGGTGTCTGTGGGGGCGCTTTCTGAAGCCCTCTGAACAAGAAAGCCCTCCAACTCCCAGGTCGCTTGCACACTGAGCGCTCACTGTGGGTTGGGAGCAGAGGCTGCGCTCACTGCCCGCCGTGCCTGTGCCACCCACCTGAACCCTGGTTCCTTCCAAACTAAACCCGCAACAAAGCCTGCGTCCACCCCTGGTGCTCTCTGTGCCCCTAGCCTCGCAGGCCACCCTTCTTCCGTCACAGCCTCCGAGGTGCAGCCACCCCCAGGCTCCCCATGGCACTTTCAGGCCAACCCCACAAATCCCCAGTTCAGCCTGTCCTGGGTGTCCCCGCACACAAACCCGAGGACACAAGCGTCTGAGTGCAGGAAGGAGGTTTACCAAGCGCTGGAGATGCTCCCGAAACACCCTGAAAACCAAGCACTCCTTTTTTCCGTAAAAAATTAAATGTTCGGATGTCAAATGGCTATCCTGGGTCTGCTCTGCTGCTCTGAGCAGAAGCACCTGAGCAAACACCCGCAGCGCCGGCCTAACCCTGCCTCCACAGTCTTCTGCAACAACAGTGGCCAGGAGGAGGCAGGGGTGGCTGGGGAGGCTCCCGGGGTGCCCGAGGCCAAGCGACTGTGATGTGCGACTCTGCCGTGTGTGCCCAAACTGGTCACACTTTGAAAGCGCACGCCGCCCCCACAGCAGAGGGCCCCGTCCCACGCTCTCGGCCCCACCGACCCCAGCGCCATAGCCCGGCACCCCACCTGTCACCACCCTCACTCCACCCCCACCCCCACCCCCAGGACGACACCACCGTGACTGTCGTCTCTCTCAGGGCAGAGCCCGGGCCCCCAGTGCTTGGCTTTCACCACCCTGAGTGGGGAGGTTCCCCAGGCCAGGGCACACTGTACTGCTGTCCCCCTCCTTTCCCCACGGCTGACATGAAACAACAAAGTGGTCCCCACTCCTAGGAAACTGAGGTAGGAGCTTCTGATACTGCAGTTCATCTAATCAAAGACACCAGCGGCTCTACAACGTCCCCGTTTCATGAGGCACTGGAAAGGAAAGTGTGGCCAACCTCAGAGCCACTGAGGTGATGGCACCAAAGCCAACCTGGGCCTGCAGGCTCACCCGTCATTGGTGGTGACACCTCTGCGTCTCACTCGTGGCGATGGGTGAGAGAGGGGGACCCAGTCCCAGTCTGCTGACCATTCCACCTGCGTCCAAGGCAGGGCGCCCGAGCACAGCAAAGCAGCTCCAGCTCTGCTCCTGGCCTTGGCCTCTGGCTGTGCCCAAGCTCCAGCCCTCTCCCCCAGGGGCACTCCGCCCCACCCCATGTCCGCCCACCGTGTGCTGAGGTCTGGACCGAGTCAGACAAGGGTGCCACCTCTCAGAGCCTGAAGGAGGAAAATGGAGGACAACCAAGAGGAAACAAGACCTTCAAATGAGGATTTGGGCTACAGAGAACGAGAAACCGTCAAGGGAAGGTGACAACAGCGGGAGGGAGCACTGTCTATGACTGCAAGGTCAGAACAGAGGACAGAACAAGGAGGGGAGGCCAGGAGCACCCAGCCCCTGGGGTGGGGGGCAGCGTGGCTGGGGGTGCGCGTGGAGAGGCCCTGGAGCGCATGAACGTGTGAAATGGGTCACCAGAACCCCAGGACATAGACGCACAAGCGCCTCTGCTCAACAGGGACTTGGCGATACCCTTTTGGCTGTGTCTTCAGAACCTGGACATGTTGTTTTTCACAACCTGTAACGTGAGAGATCTCTTTTGGCGATAGTTCTGTTTTAGAACTGAAGTCAGCTGAAACCAAAATAGTGAGTAAATTGGGTCTGCAAGAGGAATGATGCCTTACGGGGTCAAAACAAGACCAAGGGGTTGTGGCAGGCAGGTCAGTGGTTCTCAACGCTGGGGGCACACACCTGTCACCTGGAGCATTTTAGAAATGCCAGGGCACTGGACATAAACCCAAAGAATGTTTTAAAGGCCTGGGGTGGGTGGGGCCCTAGTGAGCCCCCAGGATGGAGAGCCTTCCACCCCGACACTCACTGGCAGGTGGCCCACGAGCCTGGACTTAGCTGCACGTGGCCATCTGGCTGACAGGTCTCCGTGTACTCATCTCCTGCCATGGTGGTCTGAGTCTTTGTTGTCAGTCTCCATTTCCATCTGTGTCCTCCCCAAATTAGAGAGTCCTGGTCTCACTACGACAAGGGCCTGCGAGACTCGTTGCCTCCCTACCAGAGGTGCTGCCACCCGCCCAGGTCTGGCAAGGCTGTGGCGCTGGTCCCCAGGGCAAAGCGAGGCACCCTGCGGTCTGAACAGCCCCAGCAGGTCTGCATCCAGACCAGGGGGACTGCAGGCTTCCGCTCTCATGGCCTCCAACAGGGACCTCGCTGGTCTCAATCTGTTGAAGTGCTTGGGAATTATACCTAATTCAAACATCTACTGTCACTTAATATTACGAACCACTTTCACATATAAAATTTCAAAAAGAAAAAAAAAAAAACCCAGTAAGCCCAAGATCAAATGCTACAAACTTCATTTTCCTCCATTTTTTCTCACCTCAACCTTCTGAAATGTTACTTTTAATCAAGCATATTTAAAAGTGAACTGCAACGTGCATCCCCCCCCCCCCCCAAAATGCTGAAAAATAGCAAAACAGGCTGCTTGGGGGCAGCAGCACGGCTTCTTCAGCCACAGCAGCTGCCGTAACGGCCTGTCCCACGGCGGCAGCTTGTCTCCTGCAGGACAGCTGAAGGCCACTAGGAAATGGTGCCGACCACGGAAGGGTCTGAAAGGCCAAACACCATTTGTTAAACTAACCTTCCAGGCAAATACTGACGTCTTTACAAGTATCAACAATCTATCATAAAAACTATTATCACGGGACATGTTAAATTCTGGGAAATGGAATTGGTTCAATTGTTATTTCAATGGCAAAAAAATAAAACACCAAAACGAACACAAAAAACTATCATAAGAAAATATCCATACAATAGCACATACTAAAGTATTTTTCCTATTTTCTAATATTCTGTAGGGTGGTTAGTCTTTAGTCTCATTTTTAAAAAGTTATTTTGGTGAAGACTGAAATCCCAGAGCCGTTGGCCCCTGTGAAGACACCACCTTAGTCTAAGGACGGGGCCTGCAGTACAAATCCCAGCCGCCTTTCCCAGGGAAAACCAAGCCGACCATGTCTGTGCTGCCTGTGCCAGGACGTCCTGCCTTTGGAACGCCATGGGCGCTCCTGGGCCATCACCACTTAGATGCTCTGCGATTTCATCGTGGTACAACCAAGACTGGGAAGGTAAAAACATCTCTTGAGCAATGTTAACACTCTAACAAAATTTATGACGTCACCAGCAAAAGTTGGACCCTTAAAATACAAGTGTTTTCTACTTCTCTTGGTCTCGGCTTTCTACAAGGTCAAGAACAAAACCAGCCAGGGTCTAGCCACAAGAAGGCCATCTGGGTCGAGCATGTCTCGTCCTACCTGGTGACAGCACTGCCACCACTCAGCTCCCCTCTGGTCTCGGCGAGACCCTGCCTGCCCTGGAAGGCTGCCCCATCACCTGCTCTTTCCAGGACCACACCATTCCTTTGCTGGGTCACGGCTTGCCCCTCCTCCCCTCAGAGGTGTCACCACTTCCTAGCACACTACAGCAGAGCACAGGCCTCATCACCACCATGAGCTTCTCTGCAGCCCAAACTGTCCTTTGAAGCGAGATCCCGCTATCACCGTGTGTGAGCCTGCTGAGCCGCGTCCCTGCTCCGGGCCGCTCCTGCCATCTCATCAGCACAAGGCTGGGTGAGATGGTCCCTGATGTGGGTAAACCTTCTAGCACCAGAACGAATTACCATCTGTGCCAATTTGAATGTATTATGTCCCCCCAAACACCATTATCTTTGATGTAATCTTGTGTGGGCAGACGTATCAGTTTTGATTAGATTGTAATTCTTTGAGTGTTTCCATGGAGATGTGTCTCACCCAACTGTGGGTGATGACTCTGATTGGACAATTTCCATGGAGGTGTTGGCCCACCCATTCAGGGTGGGTCTGAATTAAATTACTGGAGTCATATAAATGAGCTGACAAACAGAAGGAACTCAGTGCAGCTGAGAGTGACATTCTGAATAGGAGCTACAGCCAAGAGGGACACTATGAAGAATGCACAGGAACTGAGAGAGGAGCTGCAGATAATGGCACAGTTTGAAGACAGCCGTTGAAAGCAGACTTTTGCTCCGGAGAAGCTGGGAGAGGAAAAACGCTCCAAGAGCAACTAAGAGTGACATTTTTTGAGGAACTGCAGCCTAGAGAGGAGAAAGCCATTTTGAAACCAGAACTCCGGAGCAGATGCCAGCCACGTGCCTTCCCAGCTAACAGAGGTTTTCTGGACACCATTGGCCATCCTCCAGTGAAGGTACCTAATTGTTGATGCGTTACCTTGGACACTTTATGGCCTTAAGACTGTAACTCTGTAACCAAATAAACCCCCTTCATAAAAGCCAAGCCATTTCTGGTGTTTTGCATTCTGGCAGCATTAGCAAACTAGACCACCACCCTTGGTCTACCCTGTCTCGACTCAGTGTTCACATTTAAGCAGAAATAGACCTTCCTCCAAACACCACCTGGTCTGAATTCCACTTCTCAAGAACAAAAGGAAAACAAAACAAAAGTGCATGTCCAGTGCCTGAAAACCTATGAAGGCCATCATGGTCCCCTGTAGACATACCCTCAGCCATTCTCAAAGACATTTCAGATTTTTCCACCTTCCGTACCCTTTCTTCAAGCTAACCCATAACCAAAATACCAAAGCAGGAGCCAGAGAGGTCAGAGGGCAACCCAACTGCCCTCCCTCGAGGCCAACACCCTCTGATGACCTGGTCCAGGACCTGGGTGCGGTTTAGTCCTCTGGCTGGGAGCCTGCTGCCTCTGACCACCTGGGTTCAAATCCCGTATCTGGAAGGGGCTAGCTGTGTGACCACGGGCGAGAGGAGAGCCGGTGCCCACCTCCCCTCACGGCATGGCTGGACCACCTACGTGCCACGGGATGTGGAGACGTGCGAGCCACCACACTTCAGGGAGTAAGAGGAACTCAGCTCACCGACTTTGCTTCTCCCCCACTCAGGGCTCTTCTTGACCCAGTGTTGTTTTCCATCTTCAGTCTTGATTCTGTCACGTGTGTCCCCAGGAGACACCCAGTGCCCAAGCCCTTGCAGTCGTCACTCTAGCCCAGGTTTCCTCACCTGCATTTAGTACAGGTGTCCCAGGAGCTGAGGATGGAGCCAGAGGCTTTGGGAAAGCACCTGGCCAGCAGAACACGGAGACTCCTTGGCCTTGTTTTTGCAGCCTCCGTGCTCTTCATTTTATAATAACACTGCCATGTAAATCATGAGTGAAAAAGACTAACTATCCAGTTCAGCAATTTAGAGAAGTCTTTTATTAAAAAGCAAACTGAATATATATCTTCCAAAATTCAGTATGTCCCCTAACACTAAAAATTAACGATTGGTTGAGTCCCTCTAGGAGTTTGGAACAAGAAACCTCTTTACTGGCCGCAAGGAGAGACCATAAGCCACTGAGGACAAAGAACAGGAGGCCCTATGGAAATGTAAACCCAAGTCCCCAAAATGTAAACCACGCCCTTGCCAGAATTTGAAACACCTTAGTATCAAAAAACATCATCCCAAGGAACATTATGACTAGCTCTAGAAAAAGCCAAACATTTACTACCACTTATATTTGTCAGGAAAATACATTCCAAGCTGATTTTCAATAGGATAAAACAAAAAATCATAGGGTTTCTGGTAGAACACCAACTTTGCAAGTTAACTACATTTCTTCTGACATAATTCATTCCAGGAATGTTCTTTTGCATAGCTTTATGTAACTGTAACTAAACTGCACATGCAATTTTCCAGCTTTTCCTTTATCGTGAGCATTTTTCTGTGCTTTCCATAATTATTTTTAAGGTCTGAAGATGTCCCAAAATTTGATTTTTTATAAATCTATCTTCTAATGGAAAACCACTATCTTCTAAATTCCCTAAAGATGCTTTTAAAAGCCTGTAAATAACCCAAATAGAAGAGACAGAGTAGATAAATAGGTAGCTTTCAAAAGAGAAAATGACATCTGAACTCTCAAACTCAATCACAATTTTAAAGCTAAAGCAAGGGTGGGATCCTCTGTTAGCCCTACCAGCCTACAAAGATGAAAAAAATAATGCCCAGGTTGGGAGGAAACAGGAACTCTATAAATCCGTACTTCTCTGGAAGGCAGTTCCACAAAATGCATACAAATTTAAAGTATGTCAACCTTTTAACTCAGCAACTCCACCTTTAGGAATTTACCCCAAGGAAATAACCAGAAGAGAGTGTAAAAATATTTATATAGCACAAGGATGTTGACATTTTAAGACTGAAAAATAGGCAAAAGCCTATTAATGGGGGATTGGTTACAAAGTTAATGGCTGCTTAGGGTTCCTCCGGGTCACTGGGGCCATATTTTGCAACCAATCTCCATTATTCGGTATGAATAAATGGATTCAAAAAGACATTTGCAGTATTTTAAGTGAAAAGAGCAGATTGCAAAACAATTTTGATCCCCCATAAGGGTATGTGTAGAAAAATACCCAGAAAGACGTGCGTCGAAATGGTATTCTATGAGCAATCTTTATTTTTATCTCCTATATACTTTCAAGAATAATTTTTTGCACAGTATTGTTTTTAAAATTAAAATAAGCTATTTCAACAGGAAAACACCCTCTAAATCCAAGCAGCTGAGTAAGTAGAGATTGATGTCTGAGATAACAGTAACTGCACATTCACAATGGTGGATTTTACCCTAAACTTACCTGCTTTTGCCTCACTCCAAGTCTACTCTTTTTAGGAGTAAGCTTGAAAGACAGTAAAGCAGGTAAAAGTACACCTACGAATTCCCTCTTGCTGATTACTTGGAAGGGCTCTTCTGCACCCCACCATCCCCCCATTCCACAAGGGATCCAATGCTGCACCTGCTACAGTTGCTTTCAACCAAACAGGAACTTATCTAATTTTGTCTTCCTTGGGAAATTCTGTTTAATAGGGAGTAAACCTTGTGTCCTTTTGCTTAAATTTACAAAGTTTTTAATGGTACTCTCTACAGACAAATTGCAGTTTGGGAATTAGGCCCATCACAATATAATTACAGCAGAATACTCACTTTTAAAAACAACCTTCACACTGATTTGTTAGGTTCAAAGCATACCACACCCCACAAAAGAATAACATGAAGCAGATACAGAGAACAGTGAGCTAATCAAGAAATATCCAACAATCAAGAAACTCAGAGTTAGCAAATACAGTCAGGGACCTCTAACAAAACCAACTTTCCCATTCATTAAAAAACAAGAGGGTGGGGGTGCTCTAATTTTCCCCAAGGTGCCTACCACCCAAATTACTCGGGAGAATCAGAGCCGGAGAGTGAAGACAAACAGCGCGGCACTGTCTTCCTTTAAAGTCCACCTGTGAAAACTTGGGGAGAAAAAGGAGTTTCAACTTTGTTTTACTATGGAAGTTGATGTGTACATCTAAACTGTAATGAAAGCAACCAATTTTACACTTTAAGTGATTTGGAAAGAAGAAAGTATCAAACGAGATTAAACTTTTATTCAAGATATACAACAGAGATCACAAAAGAAGATGAATAACTACTGAAATATCTAGTAATGCTGTACCGAATTCACTCGTATTCCAGAAATTACCGATTGAAGGTTTTCACGGGGGCAGGGATGCATGAGACTCGAAAACGTCGATGGGCGCAAATCCACAAATTCTTACGGATAACAGACTCTTTCCTGCTCTTTTTAAAGGGAGATTTTACTCCCAAGTTATGCTAAGAATTCGTTGGACACTAACGTCACTTAAACCCAAACCTTGTTCGTGACGTTCCCCGCCTTACGTTGAGTGTTTACAGAGAGGCCTGCTAGTTTTCAGGTGAATAAAAATGCAAGCAATATGGCTGCAAATACCACGACCTTTCTGGATTTACTGGGAACTTTTGAGATTTCTACTACACGTGAACGTGTCGACATGGAAGCCAATTTCCCGAGAGGACAACACCCGCGCGGGGCAGCGTGCGCCGGCGGGGCGGGGAGCGGCGGACCCGGGGCTGGTGGACTCCTCGCTGCGCTCGGCGCCGCCGGGAGTCGACCAGCGCGGCAATGAAGCCTCCCGGCGCCGCCGCAAGCCGCGGCCTCTCGGGCCTCCTTGGGCCGGGCAGGGCCGCCACCCGCGGGCCAGTACGGGCCAGGCAGGGGGCGGGCGCCGGGAGGGACAGCCGGTCGGCCGGCGTCCGACGGGGCGCCGGGGCGGAGGCCCCAACTACCTGAGGATGTTGTGCGCCTCCATGCTTCGGTTCTGGTTGCTCGAGCACACCACCGCCACCCGCAGCGGCGACGACGGCATGGCGGCGGCGACACCGTCCGCGACTCTCCCTCTCCGGGGCTCCCACCCAGCTGCGGCGCTTCCGCGCGAGCAAAATGGCGGCAGCACGGCCGGAAGTCAACGACGCGGAAGCGGCGGCGGCGGCGACGTAGCGCGTCGAGACGCGCGGCGCCCGCGGCCTCCCCGCGCCGGCCCAGAGCGCCCGAGCCGCGGGCGGAGGGCGAAGTCCCAGCCCTTGGGCGCGCGGGCTTCCCGGTCGGCGCGCCGCAGTCGGCGGGAGCGGGAGTCGGGCCTGCGGCGTCCGCGGCGTCCGCTCTGGGAGTGTGCAGCTGAAGGCCGCGTTCCGCTCCGGCTCCGGCTAGCAGGCAGGCGGCCCAGCGCCCCGCGTCGGCACCCGCCGCGTCACAACGCCCCGCCGTGGTCGCTGGAGTGACGTTAGGCGCGGCGCAGACGTCCGTGACGTCACCGCGCCCCGCCGCCGCCATAAGGGACGCGCGGTTTGAGTGTGGCCGGCGTCCTGCCTGGCGCGCCTTCCAGCTTTGCGGCCCATGGTCCTCGAGCCCTCCGCGCCGGAGCCGAGGTGCCTCCGGGGCCCACTGTCTCCGTCCCCGTCGACCCTCCCGCCGACAGCGGCACCGCCGCCCTAGCGTCTCCCTAGCGGCCCCGCTGTCCTGCCGGAAGTGTTTCAAAGCTTAAAACTTAAATGGAATTATTAAAGTGGGAGGAGAACCAAGTCGGGGGGGGCGGGGACCTGTGCCAAGACCCCCGGGTTGGGGGAGCGGATTGACGAGGTCCCGGGTGGGGGTGGGGGGTGTCTGCAGGCCCCGAGGGCTCGCTGGAGGTCTGGGACCCCGAGTTCCGGCGGCCGGGGCAGCACGTTTGCGCCGCTGTCCTGCCACGCTCAGCTGCCCGGAGCAGGCGCGCGGCGGGCCGGGATTGCGGTTCGGCTACGCAAGTACCGCGGGGAGAGGGGCTGGGGGCTGGCGATGAGCCGCCACGCGTCAGAACCGGGTGGGACGAGAGATTTGGACAGGAGGCGATCGCGGCGGTGGCAAGAGCTGTGGGCGCTGCATCGGAGACCCCAGTGGAGCCGAAGAGTCGTCGCTGGAACAAAGGGGTGGCGGCGTGGGATGCTGGGCTAGCGTGAGTCGTCCCGGGTAGAAGACTGGCTCTCTGGGGCGAGGGTAGTTGAATCTCCTACTGTCGTTCTTGTCTTCGTGGAGAAAAAGGCTGAGAAACAGGTGCTAAAAATCTTCACGGACCAAAGGGGCATGGTTGGGGGGCAGTGGATGACTACAACAGGGAAGCCTGTGCTTCAAAGGACATGGGGGTTTTGAATGAGTGGGAATGAAGGCAACTTCCCTGCCTGCCTCATATGTATTTGTGCATTCTGTTTGCAGAGCATTAAGTACAAAAGGATATGCACCAAAATGTTAATGGTGGGGTGGCAGGTATTTCTGGGTGGTAAAATTAAGGGTGCTTTGTCTAACCTTTGTACTTTTTTGAGCTTTTTGAATTTTATTTTATATAGTAAACATGGTAAACAAACATTAGAGCTATTTCCATTTTGAAAGCAGATTCCTTGCTTGGCATCCCCCATCTGGTCAGAATACATTAACCTCCATTTCAAAGGCGTAATCGTCTGAAAATGCCACTCTTCTACCTTACCTCTGTCTTCTCTCTATTTAGAACTTAAAGACCCCACAACTGAAAACTGCTTGTCTCTTGCCTTTTTCTTTCCACTTTTATATTGTTGGAAAATATTCATAACACTCATTTTAACCATTTCAAGTGTAGAATTCCATGACATTAAGTACATTGACAATGTTTTGGTAGTTTCACCACTGTTTCCAGAACATGTTCATCACTCCAGAGAGTCACACCCATTAAACATTAACTCCCCATTCCCTCCTCCCCCCACCCCTGATAAACATTACTCTGCTTTCTGTTGCCTTATGAATCTGCTTATTCTAAGTATTTCCTATAAGAGAAATCATACAATATTTGTTATTTATGTCTGGCTCATTTCACCCGATATGTCTTCAGGATTCTTCCATGTTGCATGTTTTGGCACTTCGCTTCTTTTTATGCTGAATAAGACTCCATTGTATGGTTATGCCACATTTTGTTTCTCCATTCCTGTTTGTGGATTCCCGCGTGCCTTTTTTTAACCTTTGCATGTGCTGTTCCCACAACTCAAGTTCCCTTCCTGGGTACCTCATGTACCAGTTTGAATGTATTATGTCCCCCCAAATGCCGTTATCTTTGATGTAATCTTGGTGGGCAGACCTATCAGTTTTAATTAGATTGTAATTTGAGTGTTTCCGTGGAGATGCGCCCCACCCAACTGTGGGTGATGACTCTGATTGGATAATTTCCATGGAGGTGTTGGCCCGCCCATTCAGGGTGGGTCTGAATTAAATTTCTGGAGCGCTATATAAGATCAGACAGAAGAAGCAATAGCCAAGAGGGACACTTTGAAGAATGCTCAGAGGGTGAGAGAGGAGCTGCAGATGAGAGACAGTTTGAAGACAGCTGTTGAAAGCAGACTTTTGCTCCGGAGCAGCTAAGAAAGGACAAACATCCCAAGAGAAACCGAGAGTGACATTAGAGGAATGTCCTGCAGGAAAGCTACTTTGAAACTAGAATTTTTGCAGCAGATGCTAGCCATGTGCCTTTCCATCTAACAGAGGTTTTCTAGACACCATTGGCCATCCTCCAGTGAAGGTACCTGATTGTTGATGTGTTACCTTGGACACTTTATGGCCTTAAGACTATAACTGTAACCAAATAAACCCCCTTTGTAAAAGCCAATCCATCTTTGGTGTTTTGCATTCCGGCAGCATTAGCAAACTAGAGCACCTCATCTTCCCCTGTGTCACTCATTGAAACTTATCACAGATGTCACTGCCTCTGAGAAAGCTTCCTCCCTTCCTCTTCCTCTCCCCTTGCTATTCTGGGGCCTTTCCCTGCTCCCATCCCCACATGCAACTTGCTCTTGTGGCTCTTTAGTGCTGTGTTCTCCTCTGCCCCCCGCCCCCCATTCCCAGACTTTAAACTAAAAGGCTGGGGCCTTGTCATCTTCATCTGCAGTGGCTGCATTGCCTGATGTCCTACGTATATAGAGCTGCTTGCTGAGTGCAGACAGATGAGGGAGAAAGTGCCATCAAGTCTCTCATTCTTTAAAGACTTGGGGGATACTGAATCTTTCATCAGCATCTGAGGCCCAAATTTATATTTCTATCATGATGCAGGAACCCCAAGCTAAAATAATGATAAGGAAATACAGCTAGTCAAGAACGATTGGGATCTGCAGGTCCCAGCTTAACCCTAATCTGCCCTTTAGGGCACTAGGACACCTCCGCAACCCAGGGCCTGTGGCCTTCCTACAGGACAATGACCTCCTGTGAGTGTGCATTCCCAAATAACAGTGAAACCACATAAGGAACTGCCATAAAGGGAATTTGGCATCTTCAACAAATAGAATCATTAATTCCTCAAGAGCTGGGGATAATACAACAATCTGAACAGAGACTTTAAAATGAGCTTGTTGGTCCATGAACAATGAAGACCATGTTTTTTTACAGCTCCAATGGGGTATAATTGGCATGATAAGACATCTTAAAACATACAATTTGACAAGTTTTGACGTGTATACATCTGTGAAACAATCCTAAGCCTGGAGGATCAACATATCACTCTTAAAAGTTCCTTCATAACCTTTTTTTTGCTTTTTTTAAAAATAATTCAATTTTATTGAGATATATTCACATACCACCCTCATAACCTTTTGTAATTTCTCCCCGTTCCCCTCCACCTGAACCCCACCTCTCTAGGCAACCCCTGATCTGCTTTCTGCCACTATATGTTAGTTTGCATTTTCTAGAATTGTATATAAACTGAATCATACAGTATATACTTTTTGTTCTCAGCATAATTATTTTGACATCCATCCGTATTGCGTGTATCAACAGTTCTTGTTTTTTATTGCTTACTAATAGTCTGTTGCATGACTAGACCACAACTGGTTAATACATTCACCTGTTGAAGGACATTTGGGTTTCCAGGTTTTGGCCATCACACATGAAACTTATGTGACCATCCATATGCATATTTTGTATGGACAAATGCTTTCATTTCTCCTTGGTTGACACCTAGAAGTGGAATGGCCAGGTTATATGTTTATGTGTTTGTTTAACTTTTCAAGAGACTGTCAAACTGTTCTCCAAAGTGGATGTACTATTTTACATTCCCACCAGCAATGTATGAGAGTTCCAGTTGCTCCGTGTCCTTGCCAACACACAAAAAAAGACAGTCTTTTTAATTGTAGACATTTTAATATGTGGTGTATCATGGTGGTTTTTTGTTTGTTTCTTTTTCGTACTAGAGAAGTTGTGGACTTACAAAACAAGCATGCGTAATACACAAGAACCCTATTAACACCTTGCATTGGTGTGGAACTTTTGTTACAATTGTTGATAGCAAATTTTTATTACTGTACTATTAACTATAGTCATGGGGTTTAACCTAGGGTTCATTGTTTGTGTAATGGAGTTCTACGGATTTATTTTTTTAAATTTTATTCTGTTTAGCATGTATACAATCTAACATTCCCCTTTTAATTACATTCAGATATATATTTCAATGCTGTTAATTATGTTCACAATGTTATGCTACCATCACCAACATCCATTGCCAAAACATTTTCATCATTCCATATAGGAACTCCATATTTTAAGCCTTAACTTCCCATTCCCTATCTCTACCCCATGCCCTTGTTACCTATATTCTAGATTCTGACTCTATGAGTTTGCTTATTCTAATTATTTCAAATCAGTGAGATCATACAATATTTATATTTTTGTATCTGGCTTATTTCACTCAACATGTTGTCTTCAAGGTTTATCCATGTTGTAGCATGTATCAGATCTTCATTCCTTTTTAACATTGAATAATATTCCTTCGTAGGTAGAGACCACATTTATTTATCCATTCATTGGTTGATGGACACTTCGGTTGCTTCTGTCTTTTGGCAGTTGTGACCAATGCCACTATCAACATCAGGGTGCAAATATCTGTTCGAGTCCCTGCTTTCGATTCTTGGGTATATATAGTGTCAGACCCCAGAAAAAAAGAGTCTAACATATAGAAGGAATGTCTCATCCAGGGATCCTGCTACATAGCTCATAGACACCAGGTGCCCCATAAACTAAAGAATGAAGGCTGTTCAAGGCTGTTCCAGCCACAGTGGCACCTCAAAGGCGGTAAGGCAAGGTCAGATACATCCATAAGATGAACAACCAGAAAGGCCCGCTCTCCCTCGATAGATAACACAGCTACATTTCAAAGAATAATGCTCAAAACCCTAGCAACCAATTAGCTCAAATTAATAGGCACTCACCCAGTTGAGGCACAGTAGACACTCAGCAGGACCCCCCCCCCAACGCCCTCCCATCCCAACGTGGGTTTTTCCTTTAAAAAATGCTGCTCTCAGCTGGAGCCATTTTTTTTTTTTTTTTCTGTTCGCTGGCTCCCACCTGCTTTCTTCTGCTTTCCTCTAATAAACAAACTCTCTACTTAAGCCATGACTCGCCATGTTGTGTGGACTCCTGAATGACTCCTACCTGACATACAGAAGTGATGTTGCCGGATCATATGGTAATTCTGTACTCAGCTTTCTGAGGAATGCCATACGGTTTCCCGTGGCAGCTGCACCGCTTTACATTCCCACCAGCAGAGAAGGAGGGTTCCTTTTTCTGGGCATCCTCTCCAGCGCTTGTTATTTTCCCTTTTTTAAATAGCAGCCATTCTAATGGGTGTGGAGTGGCATCTTATTGTGGTTTTGATTTGCATTTCCCTGATGGCTAATGATGTGGAGCATCTTTTCATGTGCTTTCTGGCCATTTGTATATCTTCTTTAGAGCGATGTCCATTCATCTTTGGCCCGTTTTTAAATTGAGTTGTCTTTTTCTTGTTAAGTTGAAGGATTTCTTTATATATTCTAGATATAAAACCTTTATCACATATGTGATTTCCAAGTATTTTCTCCCTTTGTGTAGGTTGTCAATTTACTTTCATGATAAAATCCCTTAAGGCACAAAAATTTTGATTTTTTTTTTTTTATTTTCATGTGGTCCCATTTATCTATTTTTTCTTTTGTTGCTTGTACATTGGGTGTAATGTCTGAGAAATTATTGCCTAACACAAAGTGCTGAAGATGCCTGCCTATATTTTCTTCCAGGAGTTTGATAGTTCTGGCTCTTATATTTAGGTCTCATTGTGGTTTTAATTTACCCAATTTAATTTACCTAGTGACTAACGAAGTTGTGCATGTTGTCCTGTGTATATTTGCCATCTGTACGTTCTCTTTGGGGAAGTGTCTGTTCAAGTATTTTGTACATTTTTCATTGTGTTATTTGCTTTCTTATTGTTGACTTTGTAGGTATTTTCTCCCAGTCTGTAGCTTGTCTTTTCATTCTTTTATCAATGCCTTTTGAAGAACAGAATTTAATTTTAACAAAGTTCAGTTTACATCGGATTTGTTCTTTTACAGATTGTTGCCACAACATCTGATATGAAAAATACACCAGAAGAGATGAATAGTACATTAGGCATTACAGAAGAGAAGATATGTTAAGTTGTAGACATAGCAATAGAAATGATGCAGAATGAAACAAAAAAATAAAAATAGGTGAACAGCGCATCAGTGAGCTGTTGGATAATGTCAAGCATTGTCATTGACATACATTGTATGTCATTGTATATACGTCAATTACATACAAATATGTATGTAATTGGAGGCCCCAAAGGAAGGGGACACTGGCTGGCTTTTAGAGGCACTATTCGAAGTTTAGGGATTTTTCCCTGTAATCCTTTTCATCGGTTCTTTTCTTGGCCTCGTAGTTTCCTCACACACGTCTACTGATCAGTACTAAGCCGCAGAGTGTCCCGGCCCGCGGGACGATCAACGGAGGCTCCAAATCCTGTGAGGGAGGAATGGTTTGGGACAAGAGATGCGAAGAACGACAGCAAGACAGGTTTCTGATCAAGCTGCAAAACTTTATTGAAGAGGCAGAGCATATATACTCTAGGAGAAGGGGAAGTGGCTAGCAAGGGCTCGTGGCGGTCTAGGATTGGTGGCTGCTGTTGCTAGGGCGGATGGCAGATGTAGGGTTAGCATTTTTGGCGCGAACTAGCACTTTTGGCGCGAACTACTTCCGTAAAGAAGGCTGAGGGTAACTTAAGCTATTGTTGTATCAGCCCTGGCGGCCTTGTTGCACATCTCCGGCATAGCTGAAGGTGGACTTCATGCATGCTACCTTAATCGCCCTCTACAGCAGAGTCCAGGGTTCTCTCGGTTCTCTCCAGTACTCTACCCCGTGAACTCCAGTCACGCTGGCCTCGCTGGGCTCCCAGCTCCATCTGTTTAACTCGGGGAGACCACTGGACTCTGGCTGGGTTCCCCTTCCTGCTCGGCATCCTGAGAACATTCTCTTGGCGGTCTGCTGGGACGGTCGTAGGACTCAAATTGTTTCCTTTCTCCCTAGGGTCACTGCCCTTCGTCATCTATGTCTTTGCATTTAGAACTGTTTGTTTTGTATAGTGGTTTAGTTTCAGGTGGGAGGGTAATGCTGGTCCCTGTTATTCCATCTTGGCTGGAAAGAGAAGTCCCATTAAGACAATTTTAATAAGAGTAAACTGTGAGAAACTCACCCTGCATATATTAAGATATTGAACAAAGTTTAAAAATAAAGATACTAGAGAAAAGGTAGTACTGTTACGGGAAGAGACCGACAGACCTGTGGAATCAAATAGCCCAGAAACAGACCCACGTTACGTATGGAGATGTGCTACGTGGTATAAGAGGTACCATATGTTACTGGGAAAATGATGGCATGTCTTTGTAGATGAGGTAGGGGAAATTGGCCTACTGTATGGATACAAAGAGTTGGTTCCCTACCTCACACCATATACAAATATGCACTCTAGATAAAGACCTAAATATGAATGATAAAATCATAAAGGCATGGAAGAAAATGTAGAGCAATACTTCTGTATCCTTTGAGCATGCAAAGATTTCTTAAGCAAGACCAAACAGGCATAAAACATATACAGTGGGAAAAAAGATGGTAGGTCTGACATCATCAAAATGAAGCATTTCTTTCCAACAAAGGACACCACTGGTGATGGTACCAGCATAGGAGAGAGTTTATGTAACATCTAAAACCATCAAAAGGTAAATATCTAGAACTGCACTGTCTAATACAAGTACCACTAAACAAACATGTGGCTATTTAAACTTTAGTTTAATTAAAATTTAAAATGCAGTTTCTTGGTGACACTAGCCACATTTCAAGTGCTCAATAACCAGGTATCACTAGCAGCTGCCATATTGGATATTGAACATATCCATCATGTCAGAAACTTCTGTTGGATAGTGTCGATCCAGAACATTCATGGAACTCTCGCAAACCAGGAGGGAAAAAGTCCTATCAAGTGAAAAATATGCAGAGGATGATAAGCATTCCATACAAGAGGAATTAAAATGGCTAACACTATTCAGTTGTTCAGCCACTCTAGTAATCAGAAAAAAGCAAATTTAAATAAAAATGGGTTACCACTATGCAGCCATCAGATGGGAAAAACCTAGAAAATTGGATGATGTATGATTGTCATTGAGACTTGGGGCAATTAAGAACCCCCTACACTGCTGGTGGTTGTGTAAACCACTTCAGTCATCAAGAACAAATGGACAAAGCTGGTAAACGTAAGTGTACGTATGTCTAAGGTCCACCCATCCCTTACCAGGCGAAACCCTCACACAGGCCCCAGGGAGTGTGTATGGCGGCAGGGCTTGCGTGTGTTTCCCAGGGCTATGGAAAATAAACACGGGGAACACACACTGGAAACAAGATTCAATGGACAGAGACAGTGAAATATTTGCACCTGGATCAATCTCAAAAACATGGTGTTGAATAAAAAACCAAAAAGCAAAAACAAGATCCACAGCACAACTTTTAAGTAAATGAAAAATATCTTCAAAGTCACACTTTTCAACACATTCGGTGGTTGCCTGTGGGAATGGGGTGGAGGTGGAAATAAAATAAATCAGGAACAGGGATTGGGGCTGATGGAGAGTAACAGTTTTCCATGAATTAAAGAATATGACTAACCCAACGCTGTGAACCAAAATCCAAAAGAAAAAAATTCAATTTAAGTACTTAGATACAGCAAACAAGACAGAGCTGAAGTAAGAAATCGTGAACAGGAAGGATAAGGCAATCACTCAGAATTTACTTCAAAAATTCCAAAAATACGAGCAGGGCAGAACGAGAGGTTCCAACACATATGTAATTGGATTCCCAGATTGATGGAAAAGAGAAAATAGAGGAGTATTCACATTTGAAGAGATTATGCCTGAGGAGAGCCCAGAATTGAGGGAAGGTGTAAGGTCTTGGATTAAAAAAAAGAATATGAGGAAAAACACCACTCAGACATCTTGCTGCAGGACAATTTATGCACAAAAGAAAAATGTTACTATAATCTGAGGAGAAAAAGCAGATTACCGTCAAAGAAATAACAATCTGATCGCAGTCAATACCAGAAAAAAAATGGAGCATGAGTTAACCTTTAAATTGCCAAGGGAAACAGGGATACTGCACTCGGACGGCAACCTGTTCCCCACTAAGAGTAAGGAAAATCCGGCTCGGCTCAGTGGGAGCAGCAGGTACAGGGCGAGTTACTGTCAGGAAAAAAGAGTAAGTGTTCTTGAGAGAAGGCAGGCCAGTAAAAGAGATACAGACTTTCACCCAATATTTCATAACAAACGAACAGGGCTTAGAAAAATGGTACAAGTTACCAAAGAACAGCCTACACCAGAAATGGAGAAACTCACCAGTGGGACGGCTGGAAGCAATGAAGATCTGAAACCACAGCTGATACCATTTAGAAATAAAAAATTTCTAAAGGAAGATTAAACAGAAGGAAAAGCTGGATGAAAGAGATGCCACAGGCTAGGCCTTAGAAGAAAGAGGGGGGATGTGGGTTCACCTCCGCCCTCCCTTGAAGGGGTGGGTGCTGCCCCCCGGGGTTCTCAGCGATCCCCTCCCCAAGGGACCCCGGAAAGATGGGAGGCAGCCCGGGGCTGTCCCTGGAGACCCAGCTGCCCTCCCGCCAGTCCCCTCACCCCTGCCCCGCTGAGACATGCCCCCCATCCTGCCCCCAGCCCGGCACTCCTTCCGCCCGCTGGGGCCAGGAAGCCCTGCTCCTCCGCGGGCCGTGGGAGGCTCTGGCAGGGCAGGGGCTTGCGGCGCGGCTGACCCCTGCCTCCCCGGGCCGCCTCCAGGCACAACCAGCCAGTGGGACCTTTCCCTCCACAGCTGGCACCCCAGGGCCCAGCGCTCAGGGGCTCAGGAAATGTGCATGAAGTCAAACCCGGCGGCTAGGATGGGCCGGCTGTGGATCAGAGCTGGGGGCGGGCAGCCAGGGCTGGGAGCCCCTGGGCCATGGAGGGAGATGTCGCCAAGGGTCGCAGGTCCCCGCACCAGCTCGGGCTCCACTGGGAGATCCGGGCAGGGACGGCCACGCTCCAGGCGTCTCCCCAGCTTCTCCTGCTCCAGCTGCCGACCTGGCAGATAAGGAAACTGAGGCTGGGAAAGGCTGCCTGGTGCTCAAGGGCAGACGACAAGACAGCCAGGCAACCCCACGGCCTTCCAGAATCAAAGCAGAAATCTCTGCTCCAAGCCAGAAAGTCACAAACGTAAACAAGGATCTTCAGGCCTGAGACAGGCCGAGTCCCAAAAGTCAAACCGAGGAGTTGGGACCTCCCGGTGCGCCCACCGTGTGTCAGGAGAGCCACCGCCGGCTCCCCCGGCCACTCAGCCAGAGGCGGGGGCGCAGAGAACACAATGCCCGGCCCAGGCAGAGGGTGGGGGCCGCAGGCAGTGGGGACGGAGGAGGGGAGGCCCCAGCGGGTGGGATGGGGCCCCCAGATGGATGGCGGGGTTAGCCACGAGGTGGCTGGGCAAGGTGTGGCATGGGCTACCCTGAGAGGCAGATGCCCTGGCGGCCAGCTCTGGGCTGTCTCGGCTGGACCCTGGGGGCTGGGGCTCCACCTCTTCAACCCAAAGCTGAACTCTGGTCCTTCAGGAAGCCCCTGGAATGGCCCCGAAGGCGTCTGTAGCCCTCCCTGTGCCCCAGCCCACTGCAGCAGCACCGAGCCCGCCCCGTGGACGGCTGCCAGCAGGTGGAAGAGCGGGGCAGTAGGGGGCAGGCCTCACACCACCTGCACCCAGCCCCAGAGTCCCACCGCACCCAGCAGCAGCCAAAGGTCCCCAGAACGCCAGGCACCTCGGACCGGGCACTGCCAGCTGCCCCGGCCACAGGCCCTTGATGCTTCCAGGGAGCCGAGCAGCAGCTGCCAGAACTAGAGCCCCTTGGGCCTGCCTGCACCCCCAGACCCCAGCCCCCGTGGGTGACTCACCCTGAGCCCAGCCCTCCCCCACGGCTCAGGGCGCCTCAAGGACAGCCCGGGGGGAAGGGGCCCGAGGCGGGGCGGGGTGGCGCTCCAGGGCACCCGGACCACCGCCCGCCCCCACTGCTGGCAGCTGTGTGGGGAGGCTTGTCACAGCTCGAGCGGGTCACCCTGAGCAGACTATTTCTGGAAGCTGCACCCCCCGCCCCCGCCCAACAAAGCAGACAAGGGAGAGGATGCTGTTTATTTCCAAGAGCAGACGGGGACAGACAAGCAGAGGGACAGCCTTCCTGTCCTCGGACCAGAAAGTGCAAGGGCAGAGGGCCCGGGGCTGACCCCTCCCGACCCAGAGGAAGCTCAGGAGGCCCCTTCCTTCTCACCCCTGCCCCTGGCCTCCCGCCTCCCAAGTAAACACACCAGGCAGCGCTCTGCGACTGAGGGGATGAGGACATTCAGGCGCTGGTGCCAGGCTCCCGCCTCCCTGCGCCACAGCGGGGCGGGCCAAGCGAAGACAGAGGTAGGGGGTGGGGGTCGCTGGAGCAAGGGGGCGCCGGGTTAGCCACAGTGACTCCAGGAAGCGCCAGGGTCAGGGCCAGGGTGCGGAGTCCAGGGCTTGCGGAGAGCTGGGCTGTGCCACTGTCCCCCCCAGGGCTCAGCACTGCCAGGGGCTCGGCATGGCCTGCAGTCCACAGTAGGCAGACAGGCAGCAGCACTGGGCTCAGATCCTGGGGAGGGGGTGGGTGGAGCTGGCGGTCACTTCTTGGGTTGGTTGAGTCTGGGGTCCAGAGCCTGGAGGACAGGCCAGCTGGACGAGGTGCTATCCCTTACGATGTCTGGACCCCAGGCAACCAGCCCCCCTCTGGTGGAGAGTCCCAGTCAGAGGCAGCAAGCGCCAAAGGAGGGTGGTGCCCATCCCTGGAGAACAGCCACCTTTGCTCAGGGGACACTCACCCCTGGACACGGCAGCTGGCCCCTGGGCCTGCAGAGCTACTGGGTGGCTCCTCAGACGCTGGAGAAGACGCCCACTCCACCTTCCCCATGCGCAGGGCACCTGACTGCTCCGGGGGCCTCTGGCCAGCAGCGCTGCCAGAACCAGCCAACCTCAGGGCCACAGGCCCCCCTGGATAACAGGGTCGCAGGCTCTGGCCCGGGGGACACATGGGTGGCTCCCACAGTGGGCAGAGATACTAAGGCACGAAGCTAACCCAAGCCCACTGGGGTGGGGTGGGGTGGGGTTGGGGCACAGGCTCCAAGGGGCCCTGAACCTGCCAAGCACACAGTGACCAAGCAGTGGCCATGGCCCAGTTTGCCCACTCGGCACAGGCTGGACGCCTGGGGTGGCAAACCGGGGAGAAGGAGGGGCCGATGGTTCTGCCTGGAAGGGGCCCTGAGTCCCAGCCGCCCCTAGCAAGACCTCCGGAGAGCGGGGAGCGCCCTGGACGCGGCTGGCACCGCCGTCCAGTTCCCAGGGCCTATCCTGAGCAGAGACCCAGGGACCCGGGCTTCTGGCTGGGCAGGTCCTGCGACTGAGCACTCCAAAGGCCCGGCGTCGTAGGACGGCCGGTCCTCCTTGGTCGCCAGCGGGACCCGCATGGGTCTCCGAAGGGAGGCGCAGGAA
>NC_051308.1:247397568-247582188 GCF_015220235.1 Choloepus didactylus
AGAAGCTGGGCTCATGGGAAGCCTCCGTCGTCCGCGGCGAGGTCTCGGAAGACAATGGGGAGCAGGTGCCCTGCTACCTGGTTGCGGTGCAATCGCCAGGTCGGGGAGGGGGCAGCGAGTGCTGGACCGTGCCCAGGAGGCTCAGCGAGTTCCAACACTTACATCGGAAACTCAGCGGCCACTTCCCCTCCTTAAAGAAGGCTCAGTTGCCTTCTCTTAGCAGGCTGCCCTTCAAGTCTATAGATCAAAAGTTTCTGGAAAAGTCCAAGAATCAATTAAATAAGTTTTTGCGGATTCTGCTTTCAAATGAAAGGCTGGGCCACAGTGAAGTACTTTATGCCTTTTTGAGCCCTTCTCCAGACTACCTCAAGGGGCAGGGGAAAGAAAACACTTCTTCTTTAGCTTCATTTTTGGAAAGACTGCCTCGTGACGTCTCCTCCCACCGCGAGGAGGAAACCGAGGACAGTGACCTGTCGGATTCTGATGACGACGCGGATGGGAGGACAGATGCCTTGGCTGAGCCATGTTTCATGTTGATTGGGGAGATTTTCGAACTCCGGGGAATGTTTAAATGGGTGAGAAGGACATTAATCACTCTGGTACAGGTCACTTTTGGGAGGACCATCAACAAGCAAATCCGCGACACCGTGAACTGGATCTTCAGCGAACAGATGTTGGTTTACTATATCACCATTTTCCGGGATGCTTTTTGGCCAAATGGGGAATTGGCACCACCGACTGCAGTCAGAAGCGAAGAGCAAAGCCAGGAGACAAAACACAGAGCACGGCAAAAACTACTTGAAAACATTCCAGATGTGCTTCAGAGCCTTGTTGGACAGCAAAATGCCCGCCATGGTATAATAAAAATATTCAATGCCCTTCAAGAAGCAAGAGCCAATAAACATCTGTTGTTTGTACTGATGGAACTTCTGCTACTTGAACTGTGTCCTGAGGTGAGGACTCATCTTGATCAACTTACAGTTGATCAGGTTTGAAACTGCACAAATAAAATGCCAGAGAAATGTCTGTGTGATAATAGACACAAAATATTTGCCTCTTTTCCACCAAGGGCCTGACTGGGAGCCACACTGATTTTTATTTTGTTCGCTGCTCTCTAGTTTTATGTGAACTAAGCAGCACTGGGTGGGTAGGGTGGGCTGCGGTGGGGGGTTCTGATGCTGTAGTACAGGAAAAAATCCTGTTAATTATTGATTTTTATTTGAACAGTAATATAAACACTTTAAAGTTCAATATAGTGATTGAAATACAAATGTTAATACATGTTAAGACCCTAAGAAATATTTTAAATATTTATGAAACCAGTTTTTGAAATGAAGAAGTGTGAATATTGTACAGTTAATTTTCTCACTGAGGATGCTGAACTTTCCTATATTCTTTCATGCTTATTGAACATTGCTGTGCAATGGTTTGTGCAGTTATTGTGAAAATTTACTTGTCTTTATTTTTACCAAAGATTTTCCATAGTTTGAAGTATTCAAACTTCTAAATGAAAAGAAAAAAAAAAAAAAAAAAAAGACTCAGAATGGCTTTGGACTTCTGAAGCGCACCCCTGGAAGCTAAAAACAACAAATACTGCCTTCATAGATTCTGAAGGAAAAGTTTTCCCAACCTAGAATTCTATACTCAGCCAAACTATTGATATGGGATGAGGGTAAAATAAACACTGTTTCACACATGTACCCTTCACAGATAGCTACTACAGGACGTACTTCAGCAAAATGAGAGAGTAAACCAAGAAAGAAGATGACACGGATTCCAGGAATCCCACACAGGAGAAAGGGGGAAGGGGATCAGAAGGAAAGCTCCAGGTGAAGGTTTAAAAGCAGTCAGCGAGGACTGGAACAGGACAGAGGGCTCTGGGAGAGGCAGCTCTCCAGAAATTAAATGGAACTGATGTGACTGAGACTTTGGAGAATATTATTGTTAGGCATGTGTCGAAGATGTTGGCACATTTGAAAAAAAAATTACCCATGGGTTAGTAAAAAACTAGTCATAAGAAAAATTCTAGGTATTATCTACTCAAGGGAAAAATCAAGAAGGTTGTACAGGAATGGAAGCATGATTTTGATGCAGTAGCCGTGAACAGGATGTGCAGAATGGACCTAACCGTGACGGCTGGCGGGGCAACATTACAGATCTGGGAGAAGGGTGGGAACGGGGCAATCTGGAGAGCAGGTTCTCATCCGCCCCATGGGAAGTCCGCGGAGAGGTCCACGAGTTAACAAAGCGAAAACCAGCAGTCTGTTATTTGGAAACATCCTCTACCAGAGGAATCAGCTAAAAGAGCTGAAAGTAGTTCCCTTTGGGGTGCAGCAATGGGGATTGGGAGGATGAGGCAGGGGACCTGCTATTTTTTATTAGAAATCTTCAGTTCTGCGGGAATTCAAAGTATGCACTGACATTAATTTTAGCGCAATGCGGTCGCAGTTGATTCGTCTGGGGGAGGGTGGCGGCCGGTTGCTAAATCCTAGGCTCCCAGGATTGCTCCGAGGGTACCGGCGGCGGGGGCTCTTTCCCGGAGGCGAGGGCGAGGCGGGGGACTTGGCCAGGTCCCCGGCGGGAGGCGTGCAAGTATGGAGGGCGGCGAGAAAGGAACAGGCGGGACACGTTTCTTTTTGGGTGATGAAAACCAAGAGAGTTTATTAGGGGAGAGTACAAGCTTATATCGGGCATTTAGAGGGCGGGGTAGCTGTAAGGGTTAAAGGCTTGGATTGGTTCTGAGAGGGCGCGGAGGTTGATTGAAAAGGGGCGGGAGTTGCTCCGGTAACGGGGAGTGGGTGGGCAAGGTAAAGGGGGCGGTTTTCTCCAGCAAGCCCTCCCCAACGGTTTTTACTTTGGGGTGAGGAAATGGGGCCTGCATTCGGCTCCACTTTCTCAGGCCCGGGGGGCCGTGGAGGGCGCAACCACCCGTGCCCCACTACCTTTCCTAGGGGCTGATCAGTTCCCCTGGCCCAGGCCCGCCAAGTCAGAACTCGATAACAGTGTCCCGCAGCGCAAGTCAAATCAAAACAGTTGGCTACGGTTTTGTCTCATGGCTGCATCCCTGGAAGCCCCGCCTATTGCGGGGAGAGGGGCGTCACTGGCGCACCCCTGAGTCCAGGCCCTGGCTCCACGCCGTCTCCATCCCCGTGGCAACGGGATGCGTCCTCGAGACCGCCTGTGCGCAGGCGCCGGGCCGCTCCGCACCCGGCTGCGCCACGTAGGAGAGGACAAAGGCCCCGCCCTCTGACGCACTTCCGGTGTTCGTCTGCCCTGCCTCCGTCCCCGTCTTCTTTCTGTGCGGCCCGCGTCCTGGGCTGACCCAGCGTCCCCGCCCCCTCGCCCCCGCTCCCGACGGGCCGACACCCTCCCCGGGCCCCCTCCCCAGCCCCCTACTCGGGTGGGCAGTCGCTTCCCGGGGAGGCGGGAGGGTCCCAGACATGCCGCACTGGGTACAAACACAAACACATTCTCGGCCCTCACCTTTGCAACGCTTCCATGAAACCCGGACCCGTCCCTGGGGGCAGGCGAGACCCCGAGGGGCGTTCGGGAGGGCCGGGGGGCGCCCCCCGCAGTCCGCGTGCGTCAGCGCCGCCGCCGCGGGGCCTCCTGGGAGTTGTGGTGCGGGCCCGCCCCCCCGCGCTCTGCCCGGGCTGGCTGCGAACTACAACTCCCGGCAGGCACCGCGGCGGCCCCTGGACACTTGGGTGCTGGGGGCTCGCGGGCCGCCTCAGCGGGGTGGGCAGCCCGGCGCTGCGCATCCTGGACGGCCGCCGCACAAACCCGACAGACAGACTGACAGACTGGCCGAGAGACTCGGCGCCCCCCAGGGTCCCCCAGCGCCCCCGGGCCGAGCGGGCGGGACTGGAACTTCCGGGCAAGTGCGGGGTCAGCGGGAGCGCGCGGCCGGGCCCGGCCTGCTGGGGAGCGGGAGGCGGACCCCTGCCCCGGGCCCTGTCCGTGCCCCGCAGGGCCGGCGCTCGTGCCCAGGGCGGTTCCTCTCGGCGTCTCCCCATGGCCACAGGGGTGGAGGGCTCGGGACTTGCGCTGAAGCGCAGCAAGGCTGGCGGCCGGCCCCGGAGATCGCAGGCGTCAGGGCTGCAGCCCGAGTCTCAAGGCGGCACAGCCAGGCGGGTGAGCCCGTAGCTGGCTTGTGGAGCTTGCGCAGAGTGGGCTGGGGACCAGAGAGTCTGGATTTGCTGCTCTCGCCCTGTGGGTCTGGTAGGATTCCAAGTCCAAGGCGTTTGTTTTTGAGAGTTGTGAGTGGGGAGGGGGTGGGGGCAGAGTGACGACCTCCCACTCTGAGTTCAGAACCAACTGAGAAAATAAGCAAAGGGGCCAGAGCTGGGCAGAGCCCCCCATCTGCCTTCCCAGCTCCTGCCCATGCCAGCAGCCCTTCCTTGCCCGTCCTCTTGCCCTGGATGCAACAGGTGCCTTAGTGGCCATCAGTGGCGACGCCCCGGTCTTCAGGGGGTGTCCTGCTGCTGGCCAGTGCCTGAAAGTTGTCCATCTGGGTGACCAAAGTCAGAAGTGATGACAGCCCTGAACATTGCTTTGGCCTTTCCTTGAACTGGTGTCTTGGTGCTCAGCCCATCTGGGTTTCCTCTCCACCTCCGGGCTTCCCCTCTTTCTGAAAGGGCCAGACATCCCGGGCACCCAGGCTGTTGCTCTGCACCGTAGCTAGCTACGACTGCCACATGGCAAAAGCGCGGGACCCGCTGGTCTCTGGTTAGTTGATTCACACACAGTGTCAACTCAATTCAAGAAGTGTTGCGGGCACAAGGAGACAAGTGTCCTGCAAACGTCTGTTCTGTGGAGCGTTCTTGTGAATAGAGGCCATTCGCCAGCTTCTTAGCTAAACGTTTTTATGGCTGTTTAAAGCCGTTCCTATAAAATACTTGGAAATTAGGGAAAATGCCCTTTCTCACACCATCCAGTTTGTGTGGTTTGGAAATAGTTCTGCCTTGCAGGGTCTCCCGTTTCCTGTAACAAGAGAAACCAGTCATCCTGGAGTGCTCCTGGCTGCTCAGTCAATGGGTTAAGGTGGCAAATGCTAAAACTGTAAAACTGTCTCTTAAAACACATTTCTTCCCAGACTTGCTTGTTGGCTGCTTATTTGATTTGGTGTGCCCTGGGTCAGCAATGGCTGCTAGCTTCCAACAGAAAACCTTTCTGCCTGACCAGATTTGTGGCCCAGGAAGTAGCAGTTAGGAGCCTAGGATGCTGATGCGCGCTTGGGGTGTGTTTTAAGGTAAGTTCCGATTTTATTAAAACGTGTTTGTTGTCTGAGTTCCAACCCACTGACCTCCGCGGGACTGTAAAGTCTGGGATAAATTTCCCAGCGCAGTGGAGGCTTTGTCTCATGTGCTCAGCATTTGAAGTCTGAAGCATCACCGTGTGTTTACAGGAGGGACAGCAAGCAAAAGGTTCCTTGTGGCCCTTGTGCACATCTGAGGGCCCTGGGGGCTGTGCCAGCTGTGCTGGGCCGTGCCACCCACTCACTAGAGCCCCTCTGTCCACACAGGGCCACGTCACTGCGTGCTGTGGGCCCTCCCTGTGCTCAGTGTTTCTGGGCAGCCGTTAGCCCAGGTCAGCATGAGGGCACATGTCTTGGTGTCTGCGTTTCCACCGTGGCCTCTGGAGCGGCCTGGAGGGCTTGCTGTGCCGTGAGGGAGGTGGAGCCTGCCCTGCAGTCCCTGCGCCCAGAGCTGGCAGGGCTGGGGCAGGAAGCCCCCTGCTCTCCCAGCAGGGCTGGATGCTGGGAAGTCGACAGGAGGCAGCGGTGGCCACAGGGTCTTGGGGGCTCCATCCCCAGGGCAGGGCCCCATGCCCCGCCCCTCGGGTCTTCCTCACTCAGCACCTCGGGTGCCCGGGATGTTTGGCCCTTTTGGAAAGGGGACCAAGGCATGGGGGCCCCATGGTACGTGGTCCTCAGGCCAGCAGATGGTGCTCTCAGAGGGCCGGCCCCACCCAGAGGTGCCTGTCCCGTGGCCTGAGGGGAGAGGACAGTGGCAGCCAGGGAAGCCCACAGCATGAGTCATTTGTTGGGGGGCTCCAGTCCAGGGTGACCAGGCTGCCCATGGGACCCAGAGCACCCCACCTGCTTGTGAACAGTGGGATGGGCAGCGGGCCCTGTGCTGCGTCCCTGGAGGTCAGGGTTCCCCCAGCCCCCCTAGGCGGGCACACTGTGAGAAGAGCCCTCCTGAGCGGGGGGATGCAGGCCAAGCGCCAGGTGGGAGGCCTCTTCCTTCCTGGCTCTTGTTGCCATCGCCTACTCCAGGACCTACTCCAGGACCACACACGCGAGACCCTCTGGGACTGGAGGTCGGGTGCAGCTGGGCCCCAGGGCAGCAGCGACAAAGGCCAGGCTGTCCTGTCCTCAGGTTGCCCAGAGGTGGGAGGGAAGTGAGCAGAGGGGCTCTAAGGTCTGTTCTCTCTGCTCCAGAGGCAGCCTGCTGGGTGGGAAGGGACCAGGCCACGCAGGTCCATGCAGACTCCAGGCAGCGGGGTGGCCCACGCTGGACACTGGGCTGCCTCTTGAGCACAGAGGACAGACCTTAGAGCCCCGGGCAGGTGGGTACCAGAGGGGGAGACAGCCCCTGGGCGGGCAGCGTTTTGCTGGCAGGGGCTGGGGGGGAAACTGTCTGGCTGTGTCTCGAGATGCTTCCCAAATCCCACTTGTGTGTGTCAGCAGGGGCTGGGCAGAGGCGCAGGGGTGAGCACTGTCTGCTGCCCCGAGTGGGCAGCTGTGGACTGAGCCTGGGGCCCGGTGCTGCCTCCACCTGTCCCCTCTGTCCCTGCCCTGTTGGAGGTGTCTGGGGCGGCAGGTGGCCAGCAGCCTCGGGTGCTCTGTCCCCAGGGCTGGGAAGTCCGGGCTCCCGGACAGAGGGTGCGCCTGGCCCCAGAGTGACTGCAGCACCATTGCCACCAGCCACAGCCTTGAGACCCTCCTGGTTGGGGCTGGCCTCTGAGCTGGGCAGATGGGCGCCCCTCCCGGCAGGGCTCACCAGGGGCTCGCCTGCTGGCTCTGGTTTGGGTCTGGGCTGCCCGCCTGGGGACCCCTGCTGAGAGTAATAAGCTGTGTGCTGAAGGGCGGGGGGCGTTGCGGTCGCAGTTGACTCGTCTGGGGGGGGGGGAGGTGGCGGCCGGTTGCCAAATCCTAGGCTCTCAGGATTGCTTGGAGGGTACCGGCGGCGGGGGCTCTTTCCCGGAGGCGAGGGCGAGGCGGGGGACTGGGCCCGGTCCCCGGCGTAGGTGTGCAAAGTATGGAGGGCAGCGAGAAAGGAACAGGCGGGACACGGTTCTTTTAGGGTGAAGAAGCCAAGAGAGTTTATTAGGGGAGAGTACAAGCTTATATCGGGCGTTTAGAGGGCGGGGTAGCTGTAGAGGTTAAAGGCTTGGATTGGTTCTGAGAGGGCGCGGAGGTTGATTGAAAAGGGGCGAGAGTTGCTCCGGTAACGGTGTCTGGCAACAATGTATGCGCACTGGTGGTAATGGGAGTTGCACTGGCAACGGGGAGTGTCCGGGCAAGATAAGGGGGTGGGGAAAAGGCGGTTCCCTCCGGCAAGCCTCCCCTAACAGTGGTATTTTGGGTGAGGAAATGGGGCCTGCCTCCGGCCTCACTTTCCCAGGCCCGGGGGCTGCGGAGGGCGCTGTTCACCCGTACCCACTACCCTCCCCAGGGGTGGCCGATCCCCTGGCCCAGGCCCGCCAAGTCGAAGCACGTAATCAGTGTCCCGCATTTCCCCCTTCTTTTCTAATTAAAGGAAGAAGCTTACCGGAGAGGCCCGCTAAGGGATGAGGGAAGGGGGAGGTCGGGGAGGGGAAAAAGGGGTTGACGGTGGCTCAGCGAGGCTGGAGCTCGGCGTTGGTGTGGCGCCCGGGCGCTCGACAGGGGCCTTGCTGCTTGCGGGATGGACGAGGGTGGGGGGTTTAAAGTTGGAGGTTCAGAGAAGCTGGAGCTCGAGGTTGGTGCGACGTTCAGGCGATCGAGAAGGGCCTCGCGGTCGGCAGGTTGACCGGTGGTGGTGAGGTCGCGGAGGGTTGGTTGTCATCTCGGAGTAGGGAGCGTCAGAGGTGGCGAGTCGCTGGTACTGGACTTGCACTAACGAGGAGAAAATAGCATCCGTTTGTTTCCTTACAAGCTGGACAATTCTGCGGATAATGCAGGGTCCTAAGGTGAGAGCTAGAATAATCATTAGTAGGGGGCCGAGGAGAGGGAGGAGGTATGGGAGGAGGGGGGTAAAGATGTGGGACCAATAGCTGGTGGCTTCACGGTCTCTTTTGCGTTGTTCTAGTCCCTCTCGGACCTTTTTTAGGCTGTCTTCGGCGAGACCTGTGGAATTGGCATATACACAGCACTCTTCTCCTAGGGCGGCGCAAAGGCCTCCTTCTTTGAGGAGGAGAAGGTCGAGACCTCGGCGGTTTTGGAGCACGACCTCAGAGAGGGAATTGACAGAATTCTTAAGATGGGAAATAGCGTCTTGTAGGTGACGAATGTCCTCGTCAACAGCCGCCCGGAGGTGAGTTAGGGCGGAGCCTTGACTGGCTAATGCAGCGATTCCGGTGCCAGCGCCTGCAAGACCTAGGAGGGAGGCAATCGTGAGGACGGTGATGGGCTCTCGCTTTTGCAGTGGGGCAGGAGCTGCAGTTGTTTCCAGGCGGAGGAAGAAGTCTTCCTCGCTGTGGTATAGGACCCTAGGGATGAGGACAATCAAGAGGCAAGTTTCATGAGTTGTATTGAGGGTCAGTACGTTAAGGCAGGGGGTAAGTCCTGTAGAGGAGCAGAGCCATTGGGAGGAGTTATGAGGAATGAGAAATTTGGCAGAGCTGCTGGGAGATGAGTAGTTGGCACAAGCTGTGAGGTTGGGAGAGTTACTTGAGCGAGGGCGGATGCACTTTCCTGTAAAGGAGACTGAATGAAAGGTTAGGGGGACGGCAGAGGTATTCCAATTGCATTCCGAGGGGCTGTCCTCTGTGTTTTCTGAAAAGGAGAGGTTGGAGGCAACTGGCTCATACAGGGGGGAGGAAGTGGAGAGGCAAAGCCAACAAGAGGAGGTAAGATTGGGATAGGAGACATTTAGTGAGGTGAAGGTTGCTTGGATAAGGCTGAAGAGGGGAGAGGAGTAATGAGAGGGGGGTAGAAAAGGTTGGGGTGGTGGGGTTGGCGATGCGCTGTTTGTAGCTGAGGTGCGGTTTCCGGATGCGCTGCTTGTACTTGAAGTGCGGCTGGAGGGCTTTCGAGCGCAGGTTTCTTCGACTCTGGAGACAAAGGTGGCGAAAGGCTTACTTGGCTCCTGGAAGAGCTTGGTGAATTTATTAGGCCGACAGGCGGAGCAGTTGGCAAACGCTCGTAAGGCGATTCCCCAAAGGATAGGCCAAAAGGTGGCAGGTACATTAATATAAGCAGACGCATTTAGAAACGCTCCCGTGCCTAAATAGGCTTCCGGGTGATGATAGACTCCAGTGGCCGCGTCTTGCTCACTTTGCTTAGCTGCTTCCGCCTGGAAGTGAGCACGCCAATCAACAAACTGGCCGGGGTTAAGAATGGAACGGGCAAGCGAGGCCCAGTCTTGGGGGATGCAAAAATCCATGGCGAGATCCTTCAGTATTTGGGAAGCGTATGGGCTACCTAACCCGTCCTCCTTGACGGCCCTGCGAAGCTGCTTGATAGTATCAGAGTCAATGGGATACCAGTCATGCGGCCTCTGTGGGGTGGGGGCAAGGTTAAGAGGAAAACAGCGAAAAGCACGAGAGAAAGGAGGACGCGCCTGCAGAGGACTTGGCGCGGGAGTGGGGGTAGGGGGAGCGTTGCCCCAAGGGTTGCCTTGAGGTGCAGAAGGCAGCCAGGGGTTGTTAGTCGGCAGGGTGGGAGGAGCGGCGGCAGCTGCCGGTAGCGGCTCCGAAGGGGAGCTCGCCGGAGGGGGAGGTGGAAGTGGGAGGCCCCAAGCATCGCAAGACGGCGGCGCGGTGGGAGTGGCTAAGGCATAAGATGGCGGACTAGCTCCGCCCTGTGAAAGGGCGGGGTAAAGCGCTTGCGGTTTCCGGCCCAGCTTAGGGCTGACGTCATCGCCGGAGCACTTCCTCCCCTCGATGGAAGAAGAAGGAGGAGGAGGAAGTTCGCCATCTTGGCGAGGCTCAGTGTTATTTTGTTTTTTGGGAGTCACTTCGAGCGCGTTGTTAATCTGCTCGACTAAGGACTCTGTGTCCGAATCGTGGTCTACATTAGTATCGCTGTCTGAATCTGTTGACTGGGTTGATAGGGCCTCCTTGGATTTAATGGGGCCTCGATCAGGGGGGAGGGAGCCTTGAAGGCAGGAGCGGACGGTTATTAAGGTGGGGAGCAAGCCGGGAGGGAAGCGCTTGCTCTCATGTTCCATGGCGTTGGTGACCCGATCAATAAGGCGATCATAAGTAACAGGGTCCCAAAGATGGCAAGTGGTGAGCCATGGGTTAAAGGGCAGCAGGAGGTCCCAGTATACTTGCAGCTGCCGGACAGACACCTTACAGCGATGTGTGTCTAGGAGACCAGCCAGAGCACGAACTTGGGGTGCTTGGCGTGCAGATAGACGATTACCCATAGCGGAGTGAGAAAAGAAAAAAAAGGGGGGTTGATTATTGAGTAAAGAAAATGAGGTAAACCGTGGTCGCGAGGCCGAAGGAGACGGCGAGAATAGAAGGCAGGAGCCTCTAGTAGTGAGAGCAGTTTGGGGGGGGCGGTCGCAAAGAGGCACACCGCGCGAAACAAAGAAACAAAGACACAAAGGACCACAGCAAAGTAATGGAGGGGAAGAGGGAAAGCTACTGGAGGAAGAGTGTTAGGAGGAATGGGGGGACATAGGAAGAGAAGACGAAAGGTAGTCGGGGGTAAGAGTTAGGTTAACGCGGGAAAGGAAGAGCGGCCCGGGCGCGGAGCGGCGTGGGAGAGGCGGCTCCGGACTTGGAGCGGCGAGGGAGAGGCGGCTCCGCGGGGCGGCGAGGGAGAGGCGGCCCTTACTTTGCAGGCGAGGAGAAGGGGAGCTGGAGAGGCGTCCGGGCGAGCGGGTGGTTTTACTGGACCGCTGCGTGGAGAGGAGTTTTAATACCAGGGGCCCCACGTTGGGCGCCAGTTGCGGTCGCAGTTGACTCGTCTGGGGGGGGGGGAGATGGCGGCCGGTTGCCAAATCCTAGGCTCTCAGGATTGCTTGGAGGGTACCGGCGGCGGGGGCTCTTTCCCGGAGGCGAGGGCGAGGCGGGGGACTGGGCCCGGTCCCTGGCGTAGGCGTGCAAAGTATGGAGGGCGGCGAGAAAGGAACAGGCGGGACACGGTTCTTTTAGGGTGAAGAAGCCAAGAGAGTTTATTAGGGGAGAGTACAAGCTTATATCGGGTGTTTAGAGGGCGGGGTAGCTGTAGAGGTTAAAGGCTTGGATTGGTTCTGAGAGGGCGCGGAGGTTGATTGAAAAGGGGCGAGAGTTGCTCCGGTAACGGTGTCTGGCAACAATGTATGCGCACTGGTGGTGATGGGAGTTGCACTGGCAACGGGGAGTGTCCGGGCAAGATAAGGGGGTGGGGAAAAGGCGGTTCCCTCCGGCAAGCCTCCCCTAACAGTGGTATTTTGGGTGAGGAAATGGGGCCTGCCTCCGGCCTCACTTTCCCAGGCCCGGGGGGCTGCGGAGGGTGCTGTCGCCCGTGCCCACCACCCTCCCCAGGGGCTGATCAGGTCCCCCAGCCCAGGCCCGCCAAGTTGAAGCACATAATCAGTGTCCCGCAGGGCAGGGGGAGCATGTGTGTCCCAAGGAGTGGAGGAGCCCTCAGGCCCCGGGATCAGGGGGCCCTGCTACCCCAACCAGCCCCCACTTGGCTGTGCAGGGACGTCTGTGCTCTCGGCCAGGTCTCCCCACGCGAGAGGCCTGGCTTTCCCCCGGAGGGCTGGCGGGGATGCAGGGTGGGCAGCTGGAGGAGCGGGGAGGAAGGAAGCAGGGTGCAGCGGTGGCCCTCAGTCTGCAGGGCCTCCGCCGGGCCGGGTCTCGAGAAACAGCCCGTTTTCTTCCGAAAGCGCGCCTCACCTCACGTCTATCCCTGCGGTGCATGTCTGTTGATTCTCAGGGAGTACGAGCCGAGGGCGCTGTGCCGGCCACGCGGAACAGGACCACCCCTCTCATGGGGACGGCGGTGGGCTCACCCTGCCTCCTGCTCCCACAGCCCAGCCCAGCCGGGGCCTCTCCAGAGTCCCCCCAGCTCCCCCAGGAGGGGGCTTGGCCCGGGCGGGTCCCTAGGCTGAGCCCCCACCCTGCCTGGCTCCCCCTCCCCGCCCCCCGCCGAGGCGCGTCGGGCTCCGGGCGGGCTGGGCTGAGCGGCTGCCCTCTCCAGCAGGCCCCGACCGGCTCGCCATGGACCCGGACCCCCAGGCGGGCGTGCAGGTGGGCATGCGCGTGGTGCGCGGCGTGGACTGGAAGTGGGGCCACCAGGACGGCGGCGAGGGCGGCGTGGGCACGGTGGTGGAGCTCGGCCGGCAGGGCAGCCCGTCCACTCCCGACCGCACCGTCGTCGTGCAGTGGGACCACGGCTCCCGCACCAACTACCGCGCGGGCTACCAGGGCGCGCACGACCTGCTGCTCTACGACAACGCGCAGATCGGTGCGGCGGGGGCGGGGCCGGGGGCGGGGCGGGGCCGCGGAGGCCGCCACACCCCCTGATCCTGCCGCCCCCCCCCCCCAGGCGTCCGGCACCCCAACATCGTCTGCGACTGCTGCAAGAAACACGGGCTGCGGGGCATGCGCTGGAAGTGCCGCGTGTGCTTCGACTACGACCTGTGCACGCAGTGCTACATGCACAACAAGCACGACCTCGGGCACGCCTTCGAGCGCTACGAGACTGCCCACTCGCGCCCGTGAGTCCCCCGAGGGCGCTGCCCCCACCCCGCCAGGCCTCGGCCTCTGTGAGCTCTGGGGCTGGAGTCGCCTCCCCCAACGCCTGCAGCTGGACTGGCTGCGGCCGTGGTCCCTCTGGGGGCCTGGGTATGGTGCCTGGCAGGTCTGGGGAGGTGCGTGCTGTGGACGGGGTGTCTTCTTGACCCGGCCTAGCTCCACGGCCCAGGCCAGGCTCCTGGAGGAGCCCCAGGCCTGGCGGGGGAGATGCTACTGGGGGCTCGGGGTCCCTGCACTGTGGTCAGAGGGAGGCAGGCTCTGAAAGGGGGCTCCCTGGGGGGCCGGGCCCCCTGAGCTGTGGCCCTTGCTCCTTGACCCCCCTCCCCCAAGGCCTAGCAGGGTGACCACTGGGTCTGGGTGCAAGGTTCAGCCTGCACTCCCGGTTCCTTGTTTCCTGCGTGCTGGACTTTCCCCCTGTCTCAGTGCTGAAAGGGGTGCCCGGCTTGGGGAGGCTGCAGGGGGGCCTGGGCCCTTCCGGCAGGCATCGGGGTGCTGGAGAAGTGTGGTTTGTGGACTGGCCTTCTACAGCGTGGGGGGTGCCGACCTGCTGGGCCTGGAGCCGGGACCCCTGCCTTGTCCTGCAGCCCCCAGCCGGGGTGAGAGCAGAGTGGAGCGGGGCCGCCGGGCACCCTCCACCCTGGTGGCTGAGGCCGTGCTCTCCTGCAGTGTCCCGCTGAGTCCCCGCCAGAGCCTCCTGAGGATCCCGCTGCGGGGCATCTTCCAGGGGGCCAAGGTGGTGCGCGGCCCCGACTGGGAGTGGGGCACCCAGGACGGTGAGTGGGCGGCCGGGGCGGGTGGGCGCGGCTGGGCCCCGTGTGCGTCTCAGCGGCCTGGCGGTGTCTCGGCAGGCGGGGAAGGGAAGCCGGGCCACGTGGCGGACATCCGAGGCTGGGACGTGGAGACCGGCCGCAGCGTGGCCAGCGTGACGTGGGCCGACGGCAGCACCAACGTGTACCGCGTGGGCCACAAGGGGAAGGTGGACCTCAAGTGCGTGGTGGCGGCAGCCGGCGGCTTCTACTACAAGGAGCATCTGCCGCAGCTCGGTGGGGCCGCTGTCCCCTGCCCCGCGCACCCCCCGCCCCGCCCTGGCTTTTCCCCTACAGGGCAGCCCCGCACTCCCGCCTTCCCGCCTTCCCGCAGGCCAGGTCTGGGACCGTCCCGCACACCGGGTCCCCGCACACCCACCACGCCCCCTCCTCCCCTCGCCGGAGCCCCTGGCTGGCAGAGGGAGCCCCAGGGAGTGGGGCGCGGTCTCAGGCCCATCCCCCGCCGCCCCCAGGCAAGCCCGCCGAGCTGCAGCGGAGGGTGAGCGCCAACGGCCAGCCCTTCCAGCACGGAGACAAGGTCAAGTGTCTACTGGACACGGACATCCTGAGGGAGATGCAGGAGGGTCACGGTGGCTGGAACCCCAAGATGGCAGAGGTGGGGAGCGCCCCCTCCGCGGTGCCCCCTCCCCCATTTTTGGGACCCCCTAGCCCTTCTCCTCCCTTAAGAGCCCGGCCCAGCCCGGCCACAGCCCCCATGACCCGCCGCAGTTCCTCGGGCAGACGGGCACGGTGCACCGCATCACAGACCGCGGCGACGTGCGTGTGCAGTTCGACAGCGAGACGCGCTGGACCTTCCACCCTGGGGCCCTCACCAAGGTGCGTGGGGCAGGGGCATGGCCAGCCGGGTCAGCCCCCGGGGCCACTCATCTGCCCATTAACTCCACCTGATACGCCTGCCCCGTCCTGGGTGTGGTCCGTGGGACCCTCAGTGTGAGACCCCAGCCCCAGGGAAGGCGGAAGCTGGCGGGATGGAGGCGGGGCTGGGGGCTGGGAACTGGGTTGGAGGGGCAGGGGCGCTGCAGGATGGAGCCGGGAGCCGCGTGGTCCCGGGAAGCCGGCAAGGTGGCTGGTCTGCCTCTCGGGGTGACCGCTCATTAATGTGTTGTGGGGAGCAGAGGGAGCACCCGAGGGGTGTGGGTGGACAAAGGGAGACGGCAGAGGTGAGAGCAGTCTGGGAAGCAGGGTGATGGTGGGGAGGTGGGTGGGCAGTGTTTCCATGAGGGCTCCCAGGGGGCTCAGGAGGTGGGCCACCCCTGCTCAGCTCTGGACCTGCAGCCAGGAAGCTGGGGGCCTCTGGGGAGGGCCCCGGAGGGAGGCAGGTGACCGGGCAAGGGGAGGGGGAGGGGAGGCTGGTGTCCTGGGGGACCTTAGCCCTGGTGAGTGTGACCTGGACATGCTTGGGGGCAGAGCTGTGTTCTCTGGTGCTCTGTGGGACAGCCACGCTGTGCTGGGGGCCCTCATGGACCTTTCTGCCATACAGTACAACTCCTTCTGGGTGGGAGATGTGGTCCGCGTCATCGATGACCTTGACACGGTGAAGCGGCTGCAGGCTGGGCACGGCGAGTGGACAGATGACATGGCCCCTGTGAGTCGCCTTCCCCTCCTGCCGCCCACTCCCCACTGCCCCTTGGGGACCGGCCCGTGACCTGCTTTCTCCCTGCACAGGCCCTGGGCTGCGTTGGGAAAGTGGTGAAGGTTTTCGGAGATGGCAATGTGCGCGTGGTGGTGGGTGGCCAGCCGTGGACCTTCAGCCCCTCCTGCCTGGTGGCCTACCGGCCTGAGGAGGATGCCAACCTGGACGTGGCCGAGCGGGCCAGAGAGAACAAAAGTATGAGTCCCCAGCTCGGCAGTCGTGGGGGCTGGGCCTGGCCAGTGCTCACCTCTGCCCTGCCCCCAGGCTCCCTGAGCGTTGCCCTGGACAAGCTGCGGGCCCAGAAGAGTGACCCTGTGCTCCCGGGGCGGCTCGTGGTGGAGGTGGCGCTGGGCAACGCAGCCCGGGCCCTGGAGCTGCTCAGGCGGCACCCAGAGCAGGCAAGGCTCCTGGGACCTCCGACCCGTGTGGCCAGTCCCGAGAGAGGGGGCGTGGCCGGGCCCCGACTGACCTGCTGGCCTTCCCGCAGGTGGACGCCAAGAACCAGGGCAGGACTGCTCTGCAGGTGGCCGCTTACATGGGTCAGGTGGAGATGTTGCGGCTGCTGCTGCAGGCGCGGGCAGGTGTGGACGTGCCTGACGACGAGGGCAACACGGCCCTGCACTACGCGGCCCTGGGGTGAGACCTGTGGTAGGGACATGGCCCGCGGCAGGGACGGCATGGGGAGCGGGGTGTGGCAGCCCAGTGGCCCTTGCACCTGCTCTCTCACTCAGGAACCAGCCCGAGGCTGCCCGGGTGCTCCTGAATGCGGGCTGTGGTGTGGACGCCCTCAGGGCCTGCCGCTGCACCGCTCTCCATGTGGCCGTGCAGAGGGGCTTTGCGGAGGTGGTGCAGGTCTTGTGCGAGCACGGCTGCGATGTCAACCTACCGGTGAGTGCCGCCTCCCGGGGCTCCCGGCCCCGTCCCAGGGTCAAGGGGCAGCAGTGGCGGCCTCCCCATTGAGTGACCCACCTGCCGGCAGGATGCCCACTCTGACACGCCCCTGCACTGTGCCATCTCGGCGGGTGCCGGCGCCAGTGGCATCGTTGACATCCTCACCGAGGTGCCCGGCATCGACATCACCGCCACCAACAGCCAGGGCTTCACGCTGCTGCACCATGCCGCCCTCAAGGGCCACCTGCTGTGAGTTGGGGGCCGGGCGGACCCTCTGCCAGGCGGCTCCCACTGCGGTGGCCAGGCCTTTCGAGACAGGCTCAGACCCAGGACGGCTCTCACCCCTCAGGGCCGCCAGGAAGATCCTGGCACGGGCACGGCAGCTGGTGGACGCCAGGAAGGAGGACGGCTTCACGGCGCTGCACCTGGCCGCCCTCAACAACCACCGGGACGTGGCCCAGCTCCTCATTCGGGAGGTGCGGTGCAGGGTGGCTGCGGGGTGGGAGCGTCTGGGGCCCTGCACTGAGCCTGTGCTCCCCGCCCCAGGGCCACTGTGACGTGAACGCGCGCAACCGCAAGCTGCAGTCGGCGCTGCACCTGGCAGTGCTGCAGGCCCACGTGGGGCTGGTCCCGCTGCTGGTGGGCGCCGGCTGCAGCGTCAATGCTGAGGACGAGGATGGCGACACAGCCCTGCATGTGGCTCTGCAGCGGCACCAGCGGCTGCCCCTGGTGGCCGATGGGGCTGGGGGAGACCCAGGGGCCCTGCAGCTGCTGTCCAGGGTGAGGACAAGTGAAGTCGGGCCAGGCCTGCCCTGGGCTGCAGGCTCCCGTGGGGCCTGAGTGACTGCCCACCTGCAAGGCCAGCCCGGACCTTGGGCAGCTGAGGGTCCCGTGTTCAGCACATGGTGTCTCTGTGGCAGACAGATTGGGAAGGAGAGTGGGTGTGGGGGGTGTGGGGCTGTTTCAGGGGAGTCGACCCCTTTCTGCAGTCCTGGCAGGGGCGGCTTCTTCACAGCCTCAGATGGGGGTGGGGGTGGGGTGCCCATCCCTGTGCCCAGGCTGCTGGGGTGTGCGGGAGGGAGGCGGGTGAGTGGAGGCTACCCCAGAGCCTGGCGGGCCCACCCCTCACCTGGGTCATCTCGCTGCCCAGCTACAGGCCTCGGGCCTCCCGGACAGCGCAGAGCTGACGGTGGGTGCGGCCGTCGCCTGCTTCCTGGCGCTCGAGGGCGCCGACGTGAGCCGTGCCAACCACCGCGGCCGCAGCCCACTGGATCTGGCCGCCGAGGGCCGCGCGCTTATCGCCCTGCAGGGCTGCGCGCAGCGCTTCCGGTGAGCGCACCCCGGGTGCGGGGGGCGAGGGCGCCCCGCGGCCGCCCGGGCCATTTAAAGCTCTCTCCTCCAACTGCAGGGAGCGGCCGGCGGCGACGGGCGGCGGGGGTCTGGGCGCGAGCCCCCCCGCCGCGGGGCCCGAGGCCGCGGAGTGCCTGGTGTGCTCGGAGCTGGCGCCGCTGGTGCTCTTCTCCCCGTGCCGGCACCGTGCGGTGTGCGAAGGTGAGTGCGAGCCGCCCGAGGCGGCGTGGGCGGCCCTGCCCTGTCCAACCGTGCCTCCCGCCCTGCAGAGTGCGCGCGCCGGATGAAGAAGTGCATCAGGTGCCAGGTGGTCGCCAGCAAGAAGCTGCGCCCAGGTGGGTGTGCGGCAGGGGCGGGGCCCGGCACGCTCCCGCCCGCCGCCGCCCGCCCCCTACCGCCCGCTCCCCCCCGCCCGCAGACGGCACGGAGGTGGAGAGCGCCGCGCCCGCGCCCGGCCCGCCGCGGCAGCTGGTGGAGGAGCTGCAGAGCCGCTACCGGCAGATGGAGGAGCGCATCACCTGCCCCATCTGCATCGACAGCCATATCCGCCTCGTGTTCCAGTGCGGCCACGGCGCCTGCGCGCCCTGCGGCTCTGCGCTCAGTGCCTGCCCCATCTGCCGCCAGCCCATCCGCGACCGCATCCAGATCTTCGTGTGACCGCGGCCTCCCCGCGCCCCCGAGCCGCTCGGCTCCAGCCGGCCGCCCGCCCCCGTATTTTATAAAAGGATTCACGGAGTCTGCCTCCTGCTGCGTGCCTGGGCCCGGGGCCGGGCCGGGGGACCGACAGGCAGCCCGTGGGCGCCACCCGCCGCCCTCGGGGCCGCTCCCGCCCCTGCGCCGTCCCGAGTTGTCCCCTCTTCCCGGCCTGGCTCTGGGCTTTGGCCGAGCGCTCCCGCCGCGCCAGCCCGCTGGACCCGCCCTCCCGGGGCCAGACTCCGGCTCAGCCCCCGCCTCGGGGCCAGAAACCTCTTTTCGGGCCCGGGCCGCTCCACACCCCCCAACGGCCCTGGCCTTGGTCCGCAAAGGAAGGCTGCCAGGGGCCGCGGCGAGCGCCAACTGAGCCGTGGGTAGGCTTGTCCGCCTTCAGCACCCCCCCCTTTGGAGGCTGGGACCCCCGTGCCCGCCCCGCTGGGCGCTTTCTCGGACCCTAGCAGAGTTTCCGCTCCCCTTCTTTCTGCTGGGAATGGGTGGGAGATTTGAGACTTGGCCGGGGCAGGGGTGCTGGCCGTGGCTGAGCAGGCAGTGGGGTGGGCAGAGTCTCGGGGCGGCTGAGCCCGGGAGGGAGAACCAGACTTGGGAGGGGCGTGCACCCGGAGTGGGGGCGCCGGTTTGTTGGAACAAATATTTAGCCAAGAAGAACCGGGGCGCTGAGCTTTCCAAGAACCACCCGCTCTGCTCTGGCTCCCGCCCGGCCCGGCGCCGCCGCCCCCTCCCGTGGCTGCCACCAGCTGCTTGGCGCTGACTCTGCTGGCCCGACGCACCCGTCACCCCGGGCTGCAGGTCGGGATGGGGGACGGAGAAGTGCGCGCGGCGGGGCCTGGCCCAGAGCCTCCTGCTACTCGCCCAGCCCCGTTTCCTCGTCACCCCCCACCCCCTGGTCCCCGAGGCGCCCGCGCCACCTTCCCGCCCGGCTCGGCGCCTCTGCCCGGCGCTGGCTGAGGCCGCCCCGTCGGGCTTCCCGACCGCCGCGTACCCCCACCCCGACGCCGTCTCCCCATCCCCGGGAAGATCCCGGACCCTCGACACTCTGCGCCTGACTCAACCTCCCGGTCCTTCCTCTCGGCGAGCGCCCTCCCGGCTCCTCATTCCCCCAACTCTCAGGAATGCCCCCCACTCCCCTCCCGGTCCAAGGCCGGCCCCTGCGCTGATCACTTCCGGCTCCCGAGGGACCCCTGCGGGCCTTCCCCGCTCCCGCAACCGAAGCCTGGCCCCTCCGCGGGCGCCTTCTCCGTGACACGTGTCCCCTCCAGCCTCCTTCCTCCCCGCCTCCGCCGCCCCCGCCGCCCCGCACTCGCGGGCGCATCCCTTTCCCTCCACGTCTCCTCCCTTGGGCTGTCGCAGGGACACTCTCAGGCCAGCGCCGGTGAGGATGCTCCCGGGCTGGCCGCCCAGGGCAGCGGGGACCGGGATGGAGGCTCCGCTCCCGGGTCACATTCGGCGCCTGGCGGTGGGGGGAAGGGGAGGGATCTCATTCGGGGGAAAAAGTCTCCGGGTCGTTCGGACCCCGGCGGGTTTGGGGACATTGCCTGAAAACCCTTGTCCCAGTCTGGGCCCCTGGCGCGCGCCCCGTCCCCGGCGCCCACCACGCTTTTCCTGGTTCCCCGCAGGGCAGCCCCCCCCAGCTCCCCCTCCCGCGGCGGGGCCTGTAACCCGAGCCGCCCCGGTCGTCGCCTCCGCCCCCCACTCCCCTCCGCCGCGGCTCCGCGGCCCAGGCCGCCCCACGCGGCCCTGAGCCCCGACAGCGAGTCCGCAGGCGCCATGGGTCGCGGGGCCTGCGCCCCCTCCGAGGCGTCGGGGACCCGCGAACAGGGCCGCCGGCTCGGAGCCGTCCTGGGCGCCCTGTGCCTCCTCCCCGCGCTGGTGCTGCTGGCCCGGCTGGGGGCCCCGGGGGCGCGGCCGGCCGCTGGCAGAGCGCAGGTGAGAGCGAGCGAGCGGGGAGGGCGCCCAGACGTCCCGACGTCTGTGGGTCTGTCCGTGGGTCAGACCGTGTGTCTGTGGGTCTGGATGCCCTGGTCCAGTATGTCAGTAAGTCCGTGTCCGTGGCTCCGGCAGCTGGGAAGAAGGGGAGCGGGGAGGGGGAGCACATCTGGGCCCAGCTCCGCCCACTCTGTCCGGGCCCGGATTTTGGTAACGTTTTCATTCTGGCTATTTAAGTAACGTAGGGTCAGGGTGGGGGCCCAGAAAGCCCAGAGAGCAGCGGCCAAGTCCACTCTGGCCCGCACCCCACCCCACCCCACTCTGCCCGCCCATTTCTTTCGGGCCTCCTTTCCGCGCCGACACTCGGGGCTGGGGGAATCCCGGCACTGCCGCCCACCCCACGCATGGCTCCTTTTCCTGCAGGGAGACTTCGCGGCGGTGCCAAACCCCACGGCTGTCTCTGCCGCGGGCGCCCCCGGCCCACTGCCCCGCCAGGCGCCCCCGCAGGCGCCCCGCAGACGGCGTTACACGCTGACGCCCGCCCGACTGCGCTGGGACCACTTCAACCTCACCTACAAGTGCGCACCCCGGGCTCGAGAGGGGCGGAGGTGCCGCCCTCGCCGCCCCTGACCTTGCCCCCCACCCCAGGATCGTCTCCTTCCCGCGGAACATGCTGAGCCCCAGCGAGACCCGGCGGGGCCTGGCCGCCGCCTTCCGCCTGTGGAGCGAGGTGTCCCCCTTCAGCTTCCGCGAGGTGGCCGCCTCCCAGCCCAGCGACCTCCGCATAGGTGAGCTGCCCGGCCCCGCCCGGCCCGGGCGCGCCCCCGCTCAGCCGCGCCCTTCCCGCAGGCTTCTACCCGATCAACCACACCGACTGCCTGAGCTCGGCCCTGCACCACTGCTTCGACGGCCCCACCGGCGAGCTGGCCCACGCCTTCTTCCCCCCGCACGGCGGCATCCACTTCGACGACAGCGAGTATTGGGTCCTGGGCCCCACGCGCTACAGCTGGAAGAAAGGTGACCCGCCCCGCCCGGCTCTAGGGCCCCCAACCCGGCGGGCTGCGCGGGCCGTGTGTGTGTGTGTGTGTGTGTGTGTGTGTGTGTGTGTGTACGCGCGCGCGCGCGCGGGTGTGTGTGTGTGTGTGCGCGCGCGCGGGTGTGTGTGTGTGTGCGTGTGTGGCTTGGGGGTCAGGCCGCAGGAGAGCCTTTCGGGGTCCGGGGCTGCCAGTGGGGTCAAGCAGCCCAGGGGGGCGCAGGCGCAGCAGGGCCCGGAACAGCGCGCGTCCCCGCCCCCCACGGCCGCCGAGCCGGAGCCGCAGCTGCGTTCCTGGGCGCCGAGGTCACCGCCCGGGACGCCCCCATCCCCGCTGCGGCAGCTCCCGGGGCGTCCGCTCTGCAGCGCTGCCCCTCGCGCAGGCGTGTGGCTCACGGACCTGGTGCACGTGGCGGCCCACGAGATCGGCCACGCGCTGGGCCTGATGCACTCGCAGCAAGGCCGCGCGCTCATGCACCTCAACGCCACGCTGCTCGGCTGGAAGGCGCTGTCGCAGGACGAGCTGTGGGGGCTGCACCGGCTCTATGGCTGCCTGGACCGGCTCTTCGTGTGCGCGTCCTGGGCGCGCAGGGGCTTCTGCGACGCCCGCCGGAGGCTCATGAAGAGGCTCTGCCCCAGCAGCTGCGACTTCTGCTACGGTGATGCCGGGCCGAGGGCGGGCGCTGGGGACACCGGGGCCTGGCCATGCCGCCGGGCTCCTGCCTGCGCTCTCCGGCGGGGGAGGGGCACTGACAGGACCCCCCACCCCCCACCCGAGCAGAGTTCCCCTTCCCCACCGTGGCCGCCACCCCACCGCCGCCCAGGACCAAAACCAAGCTGGTGCCTGAAGGCCGGAACGTGACCTTCCGCTGCGGCCAGAAGATCCGACACAAGAAAGGCAAAGTGCAGTGAGTGGGCGCCGCGCCCGGGGCTCCGGGGCCGGGGCGGCCGGTGGGGTCCGCAGGCCCCGCCCAGCCTCCCACCCGCCCCCCGCAGCTGGTACAAAGACCAGGAGCCCCTGGAGTTCTCCTACCCCGGCTACCTGGCGCTGGGCGAGGCGCACCTGAGCATCATCGCCAACGCCATCAACGAGGGGGTCTACACCTGCGTGGTGCGCCGCGGCCCGCGCGTCCTCACCTCCTTCTCCTGGCGCGTCCGCCTGCGCAGCTGACGCCGCCGCCGCCCGGACGCTGGCCGCCCGGTGATGAAGCGCTTGCCCTCGGACACCTGTGTCCCTTTCTTGGGCGGGGGCACTGCCCCGGGCCCGGCAGCAGGCAGGGAGCTGGTCCCCAACCCGGCCCCACTCGTCCTGAACCAGGGGGAGCTGGGCACCCCTCCTTCCCCTCACAGCAACTTGGGGGGAGAACGCGGCCCACCCAGAGGCATAGACAGCAGCACTTTCCATGCCTGGTTAGTTGTCACTGGGAGTAAACAGTCTCCAGTGATGGCATCATGGGGGAAAACAGGCTTACCCCCACCCAGGCCAGGGGAGGCAGGCAGGGAACCAGCTGGGTCCCCAGAGCCTGTCCTGATGGGACTTGGGGTGGGGAGGGGTCACAGGAGCTGGGGGACAGGGGGGTGAGGGGACCCTTGCTGCCACAGGTCACTGTGGGCAGTGGGGGAAGCCCCAGGCAGTGCCCACCCGCCCCTTCTGCTGCCTGAGGCCAATGCCCCGTCCAGCCCAGGAAGAGCCCAGGCCATGGGGTTCTTGAGCCCCTTGCTCCCTCCTCCCAATCCCTGCACCGACCCTGGGTCCTGAGTGTGTGGCCTGGGCCCAAGACCACGGCTTCTGCAGCACCTTTCCCCATGGCTGGCCCCGAGCTGGAACTGCAGCACCAGCTCCCCGGAGCCTGTTTCCTCTGCCAGCCTGGAGTCCCCAGTGGCAGCCCTGCTCTGGGCCAGCCACTACAAGGACAGACCAGAGATTTTCCTCCAAGAATATTTTACTGCATTTCAAAACATGTAACTCTTGTTGTATAAAACCCACAACGGCTGACGCTGTGCTCACAGGGCCCTCCAGAAGGGGCTGGTCTGAGCCTGGCAGAGGCCCTGGAGGCCGACACAGACCATCTGCAGCCCCAAAACACTGATCCTGCAAGATCAGAACATAAAAAAGGCGCCTCACCCAGCCGGCCTGGGCAGCAGTGTCTGCTGGGGCCACCATGGCCGTGGGGAGGGCACCACCCACCCTGGCCCCTGCAGACACCTGCTCTCTCCACTTGAAAACATACGGCCTTTTCTCCATGACAGGGAAGATGTGGTTTCATTCTAGAAGTTTACCAGCCAAAATAAAATAAAAACCAAGTAACAACAAGACAAGAAGTTCCAGGATTTTGAGCTTCTCGCTGTCTGGGCTGCAGGTCAGTTGGGAGGGCCCGGCCGTGAGGACAGAGAAGCCCCCTCTGCAGTGCCCTCCATGCGGCAGCCAGGTCCAGCCACTGTCCTCGTCTGTTGCACTGCAGCTCCATGCAGGGTGCACCCAGGGCTTGACTGGCCCCAAAGCTAGAACTTGAGGCTGAAGCCCGGGCCGGCAGCTGAGGCCCCCTGGCTGGTGGAGGTGAGATGGAAGCCTGTCTCTTTCAAGTCATCGTCGCCCTGCAGGGCGGGTGGCAAAATCTCAGGACCCAGCCCCTGAAGGCACACCCCGAGGACCCCAATCACCTCACACCCTGAGGATGCCCCCCCAGCACACCCCAAGGACCCCCAAGAACCCCCAGCACACCCTGAAGACCCTCAATACCCCCCAAGGACCCCAATCACCCCACACCTCAAAGACTCCCAACCCCCCCCCAGCACCCCCTGAGGACCCCCAACACCCCCTGCCCTGGCACACCCAGAGGACCATAATCACCCCACACCCTGAGGACCTCCAAGCCCCACCCCCTCACCAGCTGGCTGTACCCCAGGCCTCCCTCAGGGGGCCGTGGGCTGGTGCCGCGCTTCACCCTCTGCTGCTCGCTCTTGGCGGGCCACGTGGGGAACATGGATGGGTCAATGGGCAGTGGGGTCTCCCGGAAGTACTCGTGCTTGAGGCCATCCTCGGCGTTGACCCTCCGCCCGGGGTAGTAGGTCAGGAACCTGGGCAGAGATGGAGGGGCAGGAGGGGCCTTGAGGGCCACTGGTCCCCCAATGGCTGTGCCTGGCTAGCTGGAGGTGCAGGAGGAGAGGCCTCATGTGAGGGCACCAGGCCTCCTGTCCGTGAGTCCCCAGGCCTGGCCAAGCTGGTGCACCCGGCAGGAAGGGCAGGCTGCAGGCTCAGAGAGGGGCTCAGGGCCTGGTGATTCTAGGGCGGAGTGTGCATGGCCCAGGCCCTGCTGCAGCCTGGCATCACTTACTTGTTCATGAGATCGAAGCCCTGGTCGGAGAGGAGAGCCCCGAAGCGCTTGCGGAGGTTGTTGTAGGGGTGCTCGGCGAATGTCATCTTCTTGACAGCTGGCAGCTCGCTGTAACCCGGCCAGATCTTCTCACTGGGGGTCCCCAGGTCCTGGAGAGACAGAACGTCTTGAACGGCTACAGCCCACCAGGAAAGGGAAGGACCCAGCCACCTAGGTCCCCCCAAGAGCCCCCAAAGCCCGGGAAACCCCAGCCCCAGGCAGCCCTGGGAGACACGGTCCTCTCGGCCCCTCACTGAGCCTGACGTCTCTGAAGTGAGGCCACCCAGCCCAGGCCCCCAGGCCCACCTTAAACACTTTATTGATCTGGTCAATTTCTGATTTCCCAGGAAACAGTGGCTTCTGGGTCAGCAGTTCTCCAAAAATGCAGCCCACGGACCACATGTCGATGGCTGTTGAGTATTCCTGGAGGTCCAGGGGACACGGCTCAGAGGCCAGGGTGGGCAGAACCCCCTGCCCAAGTGCACAGCCCCGCGCCGCTCACCTTGGCGCCCAGCAGCAGCTCAGGGGCGCGGTACCACAGGGTCACCACGACCGGCGTGTAGGCCTTCAGGGGGGACCCGTACTCGCGCGCCAGCCCGAAGTCGCCCACCTTGAGGATGCCGGCATGGCTCAGCAGCAGGTTGGACGTCTTGAGGTCGCGGTGCAGGATCCAGTTGTCGTGCAGGTGCTTCACGCCCCGCAGCAGCTGGATCATCAGCGTCTTCACCTCCCCTGGGGGGAGACAGGCGCGTCACCCCCGCCCCGCAGCCCCCCATGCCATAGGCAGGCGCACGGCTCCCGGGCTCACCCGGCAGGAAGGGCTGCCGCATGGTCTCCATGAGGCTCTTGAGGTCGTGCTCCACGTAGTTCATCACGATGTAGATCTTGTCCATGTTACTGCCCACCACGATCTCCTGCAGGGGAGCGGCCACAGGTGAGTGCCCCACACGGCCGGGCCCCGAGCTAGCCGGGAGTGCGCCCCGGAGGCTTCCTCCCTGCCCCGCCAACCATGGGCTCTGCCCGGACAGCTGGACCCTCCAGCTGCAGGTGTCAGGCAAGGACCACTGATTCCAGCAACAACCACGGCTGGATGACGCCAGGCAGCTGGTGTGTATTTCTGTGCCACCCGTCAGTGTGGGCAGAGGGACAGGCCTGATGTCGGGGGTGGGCGGGCCTCACCCTGACAGTGACGATGTTTGGGTGCTGGGCCTTGAGGATGGTGTTGATTTCTCTCAGGGATGTGATCGGAAATCCCTCTTTCTCCTTTTCCATTTTCAACCGTTTGAGAGCCACAATTTCATCTAAGAAACAGTTTAAATTTAGACAGGAACTAAGAAAATACTCTTCCAAACGCATGAACGACTACTAATATGTTCAATCAGGATTTTGCTTACAAATCCTTTGCTACTCCACAGTACAGCTCTCTCTCTACCTGGGAGCAAACAGATCCTATTAGCACCAAGAAGAAAAGCCCAAACTTGTGGCATTTCCAGAATGACTTTTTTCCAAAACTGCTCAAGAGAATTTCCCTGAAATCTATGTGCCCCTGCCACCATCTCGACAAGACGCAACAAACCTCAACGCTTCGATGTGTGGAAACCATTCCCCAGTCACTGGGACACCCAATGGCCACTTGCCCTGACTGATGACATAGCTGGCAGGGGCTGCCCGCGGTGCAGATGCCTCCCCAGGATGAGTCCCCCCAGATGTCTAGCACAGCCCTGCCTACCCCCTCATTCTGGCCTTGGTCTCCTGGTGCCCGGGGAGCAGGGCACCTGCCCTCACCCGCCACAGCGGGGCCTCTGGGCAGGCTGGGTTGGTGCTGGTGCCAGCAAGGGAAAACAAGGCCGTGGGCCTGCCCGGGAGGGGATGGCCTCTCCAGTTCCGAGAGCCCCATCCCAGACCAGCTCTCTGGCAACTACAGGACGGGAATCCAAACTGAGTGGATGCTGCAGAGGCCACAGAGCAGAGACCATGACATGTAGGGAGGCCTTGCTTGGAGGGGCCACAGAGCTGCCCCCCTGGGGCTGGCGTGAGGCCGGCTGAGCCACAGAGGCTGAGAGATGCCCAGGTGCGTGGTACTTGGCAGGTGCCGGCTGCCCCTGGGACCTCAACAGCATGTGAATGTGCAACAGCGGGGAGGAGGCACCCCGCCTGGGAGGGGCCCGGGGCACGGCCCACCTGTTTTCTTGTCCTTTGCTCGGTAGACCACCCCGTAAGTGCCCTCCTCGATCCGGTTCAGGCACTGGAACTCCTCCACGCTCCGGCAACCCTGGGGAGAGGCTGAGCTGAGCTCGGCAGGCACCGCAGCGCCCTCTCGAGCCGCATCTGCCCTTGGTTGCCTGCATGGTGCAGGGGCAGCCACGGCTTCAGGACGCACCAGGGGGTGGGGCCAGCAGCGTCCTTTCCCTTTCCCACCTTTCGGTTCTCTCCAGTGAGCCCAGTTGATCACAGAACAGATACATGAACAAAGGCCTGTCCTGGGACATGTCTTTTGGAGCCAGGTGCTCCCCACCCTAAGTTAAAGCCAAAGCTGACGGGAGACATGAGGGGCCCAGAGCGAAGCCCCATCATGCGCCTGGAGGTGCCTGGGGCTGGGGTGCTGCCCACTCAGGGGGCTCGTGCACGAGCTCTTGCTGCTCAGCAGCTGCAGCTGCCACCAAAGAGATATGAAACCCAGGGATGTGGCTGAACTTTCCGACCTGGGTGCCCAGGGAGGGTGTCATGGCACCCTCAGTAGTGTTCTAAGTGGGGCCACCAGCCGTGGAACCCAGAGCCCCTGAGACCATGTGGACCTGCCACTTCCCAAATCCTTCACCTGCAGCCTGAGTTCACTGGCATTTTCCCAGCCAGAAAAGCGTGCACTTTGATGCCAAGTCCCCTTGCTGCACTACAACCTCATCAGCACAGAGGCCTCAGCCACCCACCCAGCACCACGATCTGGGGGTCCCAGCAGTCTGCAGAGAGGGCAGTGGGTGCCTGGTCGGCTGCCCTCCAGCCCCAGGCTGCTCTGCCAGCTCCCTGCCGTGCTGCCACAAAGGAAGGAAGGACTGTCTTGCAGTGGAAGGTCTTAGCAGGCATCTGCCCTGACTCAACCCTGGGCCTAGAAACGGGAGGCCCGACGGCCGTGCCCATGGGCCCTACAGCTCACACCATACAGGGTGGCCCCGCAGCACCCCCTGCAGCAAGGTCCAGGTTGCACATTCAGAACCAGGGGTTCTGCTTGGTCTCCCACCTTGCACGCTCTCACCAAAGTGGGGAACCAGCATGGGGGTGATTCAGGATGGGGGGCTGACCTGCAGGGCGGGCAGGTACTTGGGCAGCTCCTGTCTGAGCTCGATGGGTGACAAGGCTGGGGAGCCAGGCACGTAGTCCCCCTCGGTCAGGGCGCTGCTCTGTGGGGTCCCCTCACCCATGTCCTCCTCCCCTTCTTCACTGTCCCCGGAATCGCGATCAAACCGTGACTCTGGAACTGCAAGAGTTAAACCCGGTCATGGAGGAGCAGCCGTGGGCTAGCACATGTCCGCCCTGAGCCCAGGTCGCCTTGGTCAGTGGGAGCTGGGTGGCTCGGGGTGCGCCTGGCCTCCAGGAGAGCAGGTGCTGAGGGGTGCATGCCGCCATCGCGCCCACCAAGCCCAGAGGACACAGCCCGGAGCCCGCCTGCCTGGGGTCATCCCAGCCTCGCTGCTCAAGGAGAGACACGTGGGTGTCCAGGAGGACCATATCCAGCTGACACTGTCCTTTGCGAGGTGACCACAGGCACAGGCTGACAGCCGGCAGAGGTTTCTGACAGACGCACACCTGGGGGGCCGGCGGGATGAGAGCCCAGCTGTGGTGTCCGGTGTCAGCCAGCTCCTGGAGGACTAAGCTCCCAGGAGAACGGTTTATTGTCAAGCTGCCATCTGCAGTCACGCCCACGTCTTTAAAAGGCGTCACTGCGCACGGGGACATGTGGGAAAAGAGGGACCCCTCACAGGGAAAGGTCTCACCGACTAAAATGTGGTTCTCACTCTCTCGCTCTTCGTCTTCACTCATTTCTTCTTCACTCACTTCTTCTGCAAGAGGAGAGAGAGGTCCAGCTGGGTGAGCACAGCCGGAAAGAGCCGGCGCCGGACCCCGCGGGCGCCCTCCTTTCTCAGCTCTCATCCAACTCCTAAGAGAAGGGCCAGCTCGGGCTAAGGCCCAGTTCAAAGCTCCGACTCTGGGAGCACACGGGAATCCCAGACTGTAAGGCACTTTCAATTTGGAAATGTTTTTAAACTGTGGCTTCACACCTCGGTCTGCGGCTTCTGAAGTCCACCCCACAAGCACTGTGCTTGCAGAATCCAACCTGGAGCCATGACGGCCCGTCCTCACCTGCTGACTGCTCAGAAGCATCCTCAGAGTTGCTCCCCGTCTCCTCCTCCTCCTCTTCCTCCTCCTCCTCTTCTTCCTCCTCTTCCTCCTCCTCCTCCTCCGATTCTTCACTGCTGCTGCCTTCCTCCTCTTCCTCCTCCTCCTCCTCAGAACCAGACCCCGACTCCGCTTCAGGAAGGAAACCGAGCCAGTCACGACCCTCGCGGGCTCCCCCTCCCGGCACAGGGCCCGGGCCCCGCTGGGCTACCTGAGGACGACACCGCCGAGCTCGTCTTCCTCTCACTGTCACTGACGTCCTGCAGGTCGGAGAGGGGGTCCCGCTCCTCCATCTTCTCTTCCTTCACTGAGAAACAGATCATCAAAGGCATATTTGGGGAAATGTTTTAAAATCAGCCAGACAACACCACCAAAAAAACCAGATGCCACCTTTCATACTACAATTAACTTTAGTTTGTATGAAAAACAGCTCATCCACATAATAACTGGAAGAACAGCTCCTAAAAGGACCAGTAATAAATTTCTCAGCCAAAATACTACAAATAAAAAATGTATTACATATAAATGATAATGGTCCCTGCCATAATATGGAAGTACTTTAATAAACATATCACTTTACTTCTTAAAAGGAAGGAAAGTATGTTAGCAGCCTTTCCTCAAATTACTTCTCTAAGTTTTTAAAGAAGCGAGGTTTGATGCTCTGGAATTCCTCAGCAAAGCAAAGGCCGGTGCTGCCTGGTGCTGACAGCAGGGAAGGCCTCCCCTGGCCTCTGGCCATACCCCCAGCCCGAGCCTCCCCCGGGACAGGCCTCACCTGGCTTCCGGCCGTCTCCCAGCTCAAGCCTCTCCCGGGGTGGTCGGAGGGGGCTGCGGTTCCAGTGGCTTGCCTTCGCCTTATCACTATAGTCTTCCCTGATCGTTCGGTGATGTGCAGAGACTGGCAAACACACAGGACAGAGCAGGGGACTTGGCTGGCAGCACCCTCTTTCCCACTGAGCCCCCCCACCCCCCCAGCCTGGCACACCTTTGCGGCCATCTTTCCCCAGCACCCGTGTGACAGTGTTGAGCCTACTCCGGGCTGTGCCCATCTGCACCTGGAGGACACGCCCCATGTGTGCCAGGGTCAGAGGCTGGGGGTCCTGAGGGCCAGATGGGCCGTCTGGACTGATTCTTGTTAGTCATGGAGTGCCCTGGGCGTGTGCCTAGACAGCAGCCAGCAAGGTGACGGGCCTGCGACCGCACACGTCCACGCCCCGATGGCCTTCCCTAGGCAGGCAGAGTGCAGAGAGTGGGTCAAAGTGCCATCACCTTCGCGACTCGGTGGCCTCAGAGCTGCCACTCTAATGACCCCACTGCCTCCGGGGGAGCCGCTGCGCTTGCGTGATACAAGCCCAGGACGGTGCCATGTCTGCAGAAGGCCTCGAGCCCCTTCAACACTCGGGAGTGGCAGACAGAGGGGCTGCTCAGGGACAGGCACCCCAAAGAAGGCCGAGAGGGAGCCTTCACTGCACCCTAGTACCTTCCAGTACCTTCTCTCCTGGCCTCCCGCTCCTTGCGCCGCTCCTCAGCCCGCCGCTCCCGCTCCTTCTGCTCCCTCTGTTCTTTCTGCTGCTCTCGCATCTTGCGTTCGCGCTCTCGCTTCCTTTCTAACTGTTCAAGACGGTCCCTGGAAGAAACACATGCCAAACCTTTTTTAAAAATTCACCCAGAAAATTGTCTTGATTATCCTCAGCATTTTTTGCTCACATTGATAAACTGCCATTCTAGGTTGTTCAACCCAAAAAGGGCTTTTTAAAAGCAGATTACATCTTCATATGTCCCCAAAGCACTGTTCTTAATGAGTCGCAAGAGAAAGAATAACAAAAACATACGAACTACAGGCAAATGAGATACTCACCTATTAGCCAGAAACAAAAGACCCACTCGTTCTAGAACATTTCTGTTTGGTAGTTTTACTCAAACATGTTAAGACTTTCCCTATGTACAATGAGCCAACTTAAATTCAAATTCATCATGAGATATATTTCATAAGCTATAAAGAGGGATGGAAAAAAGCCTGTTTGGGAAGGTCAAGGAGGGAGCCACAAAAATTAAGCCCTGAGGACTGGTCCTGACCCCTCTCCTAATTGGACTGTTCTGGGCAGACAGACCCCCAGGCCGGTCGTGGAGACCAGGTGGCACGGGTGCGACCAAGATGGGCACTGGAGACAGCTGCTCCAGAAAGAAGACAACACGTCATCTGGAGTGCAGTCAATCAAAGCTCCTCACTCACGGTTAGCTGACTTTTCAAGTCCCTGTGGAGAACAAAGTCCAAGCAACACCTAAAAAGCTGATACATTTTTTTTAAAGTGCTCCACACGCCCAGAGAAGTGAGAGCACGTGGACAGGGACGAGACCCAGGCATGCCTGCAGCGGCGGGAGTCTGGTACTTGTTCTGGTCGATGCCTCCGCTGCAGAGAGCAGAGAAAGGGCGCAGGGGTCCGACACGCCAGCCTGTGACTTCCTGTGTCTAAAACTGCTTCCAGATACAAGCTGAGCTACAATTTAAATGTTACACAATTCAACTGCTGAGTTCAACAATTTTTAGCATATTTATAAAGCTGTGCAACCATCACCACAACCCAGTTCTAAAACATTTCTTCCACCCCAAGCAGACTCTCACGGCCACACGCCGTCAGTTCCCCACCCTCTCCCGGCCCAGGCATCCTCCAATCTGCTTCTGATCCAAACAGATTCGCATTTTCTGGACGTTTCACACAAACGGGGCCTTCTGCACTTGGCTTCTTTCACTAAGCACAATGTTCCTGAGGGTCATCCACGTTACAGGGTCCAACAGCACCTCATTCATTTTTATAACTGAGAAGTCTTCCTTAGTCTGGATATACTTCATTTTGTTTATCCGAACACCAACTGACAGATGGTTTCTTCTCGAAGCTTAATATTTTGAGCTCTTTTCTTTACTATGATCCCTTTTGGGTTAGCTTTTGTGTATGGTGTGAGCTAAGAGTATAAATTCACATTTTTGCAAGTGGATAACAAATTGTCCAGCATAATGTGTTGAACAGACTTTCATTTCTCCACTGAAATGTCTTGGAACCTGTCAAAAATCAATTATCTACAAATGCAAGGATCTTTTTCTGGACTTTCAATTCCGTTCCACTGATCTGTAAGCTCATCCTTCAGCCCAAATACCCTGCTTTAATTACTGTGGCTCTAAACTAAGTTTTGAGCCACAGTTAGTTGAAGTCTCCAACTTTATTCTTCTGTTTTAAAATTCTTTTTGGCTATTCAGTGTTCCTTCCATTTCCGTAAGAATTTTCAGATTAACATGCCAATTTCTTAAAATAATAATCCTGCTGGCACGTGGGTAGAGCATAAATGGCACTGCATTTACACATCAATCTGGGGGTAAATGCCAACTTAACACTCTGGAGTTTTCAGTACATGAACAAGGAATGTCTCTTTACTTAGATATTCTAAAATCTCTCTCTGCAACATTTTGAAGTTTTCAATGTACAAGTCTTTTTGCTGCTACTGTGGATGGAATTTTCTTAGTTTCATTTACAAGCTGTTCGTTGCTAGTATACTCACCTCCTACCCTTCAAACCTGCTAAATTTGTTAATTCTAATAATTTTTTTGTGTGTGAATTTCTTGGGATTTTCTATATGCTGGATAATGCAATCTGCTAGTAAAGATAGTTTTACCTGTCCCTTTCCAATCTGGATGCCTGTGATTTCTTGGTTTTTGCCGTCTGCATGGCCTAGAAATGTTGATTACAAGTGGTAGCAGTGGGCATTCTTGTCTTGTTCTTGATCTTAGGGGGAAAGCTGTTAGCCGTTCACCATCAGGTATGATGGTAGTGTGGGTTTTTTGAAGATGTGGCTGGGATTTACATACCCTCAAAAAACATGTTCTTCAACAATCAGATGCAGCTCCTTTCCCCATAATGTCAACATGAACAAGTTAGGGTGGCCACTGCCTAGACACCCCTGAAGATCGAGAAAGTGATTAAACAAGAGGAAGGGGAAGCAACAGACAATATAGGATTTAACAGGATATGAATACTGAATCTTTATATAAATATTTATATATATTTTAAATGCTAGGGTATTAGACTAGCTAGGAGGAAATAACTGAAATAGTGGAACTGTGACCCATAACATTCTTTGAAATTTGCTCTATAGCTGCTTGTTAAATTGTACTTTGAAAGTTATCACTGTTACAGATATATGTTAAATTTCACTATAAATGTATTTAAAAAAAACCCACAAAAAACATGTTCTTAATTGTAACCCATTCCCAAGGGTGTGAACCCACTGAAAATAGGATCCTCTGATGTGTTCATTTCAGTTAAGTGCGGCCTTATTTCTGGAGGCCTTAAGGGGAAGGCCATAGGGAGAAGCTCAGACAGGGCGCAGAGAAGCTGTGGAGACAGAAGACATCGCCGTGTGCCCTGCCACGTGGTGGGGAGCCAGGAACCCCAAAGACTTCTGGCCAGTCCAAATATGCCCAGCCTGGGGGAAGCCTGCAGCGAGTGCCTGGAACCGTGAGTTGATCTGCTCCTGTTGCTGAGCCCACCCACTGTGGGGGTATCCGCCTTGGCAGCCAGGAACCCGAAACACCACCATTCACAAGGTGGCGAGTTTGTTGGATGTTTTATCACGATGGTGCTGGATTTTATGACAATGCTTTTTCTGCATCTAACAAGATGATCATGTGTGTGTTCCCCTTTATTCTATAAATAGCTCACAAGGTGTTGAATGAATTATACACCCAAACCCACCTTGGATTCCTGGGGTAAAGTCCACTTAGTCACGGCTTGAAACACCTTTCATCACCACTGGTTTGGGCCTGAACATCTTGTTAAGGACGGGCACCAGGCTCGTGCAGTCGCCCCGTGGTGGCCGTGGCTGGCTCTGGCCCCAGAGTGACCAGGGCCTCGGAGAACAAGCGGGCAAGTGCTCCAACTTCTCTCGTTTCTGAGGGTCTGTCGAGAGTGGTTTTATTGCTTCTTCAAATACTCCACAGAATTCCTCAGGAACCCATCCAGGCCTGGACTTTTCTTTGTGGAAAGATTTAAACATTACTAATTCAATTTCTTCACTTATTGTAAGTCTACTTATATTTTCCATTTCTTCAGGCAGTTTGGTTAAGTTACGTCTGTCCAGGAACTTGTGAAATTCATCTAAGTTGTCTAATTAGTTGGCACAAAGTTGTTCTTTGTATTTCCTTATATTCCTTCACATTTCCGTAGGGCTGGTGGTGATGTTGCCCTTCATTTTCCATTTTGGTCTTCTCTTTTTTTTGTCAGTCTAGCTAAAGATTTTTCAGTTTTGTTATCTTTTCAAAGAACCAACTTTTGGTTGTACTGATTTTCCCTACTGTTTTTCTGTTTTCTAGTTCACTGATTTCTGCTCTAATATTTATCACTCGCTTTCTTCTATTTATTTTGGGTTTATTTTTTCTTTTTCTAGTTTCTTGAGGTGGAAGCTTAGAGGTTATTAATTTGGGAAATTTCCTTTCTGTTACAGGTGTTTAAAACCACACATTTCACTTTAAGCACTGGTTTTTAGCTGTGTCCCATAAATGTTTACATACCACGTTTTTACTTTCATTTAGCTCAGAATCTTTTGTTTTTCCTTATTTAAAAATGTGTTAATTTCGAAATACTTGAGGACTTCCCTATATTTCTTTCTGTTGTCGATTTCTAATTTAATTCCTTTGTGGTAAAAGGACATACTTTGTAAGACTTCAAACCTTTTACATTTGAAACCTGTTACGTGGCCTAGTATATGATCCATCCTGGAGAACGTTCCCTGAGCTCTTGAAAAGAAACTGCTATTCTATAGTGGTGGGTAGAGTGTTGTATGTACATGTCGGTTAAATTAAGTTGGTTGATAAGTTTATTCAAGTCTTCTATATCCTTGCTGATTTTCTCTAGATGTTTTATGGACACCTAGAGTGTAGTAATGAAATCTCCAACTACAATTGGTGAATTATCTATTTCTCCTTTTGAGGCTGTCCATTTTGCTTCATGCATTTTTGGGCCCTTGTTTTATTTTCTGGAGGTATCAACCCTCTTATCATCCTGAAGTCTGGTATTAACGTAGCCACTTGTACTCTTACAATTACTGCTTGCGCAGCTTATCTTTTTCAATCCTTTTACTTTTAACCTATTTTTGTGTTTGAATCTAAAACCTATCTCTTAAAGACAACTTATAGTCAGGTTATGCTTTTCTATCTGACAATCTTTGCGTTTCTGGGGGGTGTAGAGACCATTCACGTTTAATGTAATTAAGGATATGATTGGATTTACATTTGCCTTTTCTTGGTTTTCTTTTTCTTTCTTTTATCTTTTTCTATTCTCTTGACTGCCTTTTTGTTGTTTTAAATAAGTACTTTTAGTATACGATTCTCAGGGGGTTTTTTGTTTTGTTTTTTTTTTTTTACAATTTTCTTAGTGGTTGCTCTAGGGATTGCAATATGAATCTTAACTTATCAGATAAATACTAACTTAATTCCACTTAATTCCAGTAAAATACAGAAGCTTTGATCCAATATAGCTCTGTTCCCTCCCTTCTCCTTTGTGCCTTCTATTATGTTATAGATTGAGACATTACAGTGTTTTGATAATTACTACTTCATACAACTTTATGTCTTTTGTAGAAATTAAAAGAAAATGTGAGGAAAAACATATTTGTTGAGCATCTGATACTGACCTGCATATTTACCATTTCTGCGGCTCGTCTTTCCTTCCCATGGATCAAGTCACCCTCTGGGGTGCTTTCAGTTCAGCCTGGAGGCCTCCCTTTAGTGCTGCTTGTAGGGCAAGAAACAGCACTGCAGCCACCGGTCTGTGTTTATCTGTGAATGTCTTCATTTCCCCTTCATTTCTGAAGAAGAGTGTTGCTGAATATAGAACTGGCTGATGTTTTTTCTTTCAGCAGTGTCCACGTTCTTCCACTGCCCTCTAACCTCCATGGAATCTGAAGAGAAGTCAGCTGTTAATAGCAGTGAATCGCCCCTCTTCTCTTGCTGCTTTCACGACTTTCTCTTTGGTTTTCAGGAGTTGGACTAGGCTGTGTCTGGTGTGACTCTGTATTTATCCTATTTGGGGTTCATTGAGCTTCTTGGATACACAGACGAATTTTTTCATCAAATTGGGGAAGCTTCTAGCTATAATTCTTGAGAACATCTTTCTGCCCCTCTTGTTGTCTCCTCTTCTCCTGGGACTCCCACTGCACCTGTGTTGGTGCAGTGGATGCTGCCCCACAGGTCTCTGAGGCTGTTCATTTTTCTTCAACCTCTTCTCTCTGTTCTTCAGGGAGATAATTTCTACCGACCTCTTTTCAAGTTCCTTGATTCGTTATTCTCCTGCCAGCTTGAATCTGTTTTTTGTTTCAACTATACAATTGTTCAACTCCAGAATTTCCATCTGATTCTTTTTTATAATTTCTATCTTTTTGTTGAGACTATCTGATGAATCACTGTCATCCTAGTTTCTTTTAATTCTTCAAACATGATTTTCTTTAGTTCACTGAACATATTTACAAGAGCTACTTCCAAGTATTTGTCTGCTAAATCCACATCTGGAAACACTCAGGGACAGTTTCTGTTGACTCCTTCCCTCCCCTCCCCCCAACATGGGTCATACTTTCTTGTTTTGTTTTTGTTTTTTTTCATGTCTCAGAAATTTTTGTTAAGAACTGAACATCTGAGATAAAATCCTATAGCAACTCTAGATTCTCACTTATCTCCTCTGAAGATTATTGCTGCTTGTTTAGTCACCTGCCTGAACTTCATCTGTGACATCTGCCTGCCTTGCCAGGTGTGGCCACTGTTGCCTCCACTCAATGTTGTTTTGACTTTGGCTTCCTAGGCGTCACCATCTGTCTGTGTGGCTTAGTGGTCAGCCAGTATTAGACAGAGACTTGGCAAAATACCTCTGCCAACTGATCTGTGTGCAGACGGGAGTGTAAAGTTCAGCTGTTTCCAAGTCTGCCTTGGCTTTTACTTTTGTCTCTTTCAAGTGAGCACATCCTCAGGGGCCAGGCTCTGCTGCACACGTGCCAGGAACAAACCTGTCCCCAACCATGACCGCAACCTCGTGCTCATCAGCCCGTGGCCTTCCCTCGTCGCTGTCCTCTGAGATCGTCACAGCCACTGGCAAAGCTGCTGACGGAGGTACTGCCCACTGCTCCGAACGGAGTGAGCCGCCTACAAAGCAGCGGAGAAGCTGCTGCTTCCCCTGCCCTGCCCTGGCAGAGCCTCTGCACTCACCAAGCTGGGAGCAGACAGGGTATTGGAGCAGTAACCACGGTTCTTATCCATACTCCAGCAATTTTGAAGTATAAAAGCTTCTCAGATTACCGCCTGCCTTCGGCTGATCTCCAAAGCAACAGTTTCGTCCAGCTTTCTAACTGATTTTGGGAAGAAGGGTGCCTCTCTCACTCGGCCTAAGCACAACAGCACACAGCTGTTGGTCCTTCCTTCTCCCGCCCTCACCTTCTAGGACGTCCACATGGAAGTACCATGTTTCGTCCACCAACTCACACGTCTACCCGAAGCCACCCGCTTACCAAGCAATGTGCACCATGTCCAGCACAGGGCGCGGCCAGCCACAGGACTCCAACACGCCGGCCAGCCTGAATACCCTCAGGCCCTGCGCTCCCTCTGCTGACCCCAGAACACCCTCTGCGTCAGTGTGCGTGAATGCTGCGCTCTTACACCTCCTTTACATGCCCCGACTGTCCAGCCCTGCTGGGGTGTCTGCTCAGCGCCTCCTTCCTTCCCTGTGGCAGACAATGAGCAGGTGGCCCCAACTGTTCTCCAGAGGTGACCGCAATACAGAGCAGTGGGCCCAGCACTCACACCGAGGCTACAGGCCCTTTTCTGGGGCCATAGAGGGGTCTGGGGTTAGCTCCTGACTCCCACGGCACTGAACAGAGGCACTGGGGGCACAGACCTTCCCTCTCCTCTGGGGGCTGCCCCAAGCACTTTCAAGGCCTCTGGGATCTCCTTTCTTCCATCTCCTTGGTGGTGGTTTGACGGGAACAGCATCTACAAACTACATTTCCTTGGTCCACCTGCCTTAGTCCCCCCAGAACAGATGCTCAACAAGCATTTGTTTGGTGAGTAAATGATGAGGTACCCCACCCTACAGACTTCTCCTGAGCATCGATTACCTGTCAGTTTATACTTACAAACTTGGATGACGGTCTCCAATACGGCTCCACTAGTGACTGTCCCACAGCCCTCACCATCAGCCCCAGCTCGGGGGTATCTGCAACCCCCTTCTCCTTACCTGCAATCAGACTGCGGGCTGGGGGGATGGCCCCTCCCCACCTCCACCTACCCATCTTTCCATCTCTCTGCTACAAGTCTGCCCTCACCTTCATCTCCTCATGCCCGAATCCCTACCTCAGACCTCCAGCCCTCCTACGACGTCCTTTCCCAGAGGCCCACCTCATGCACTGAGGATGTGTTTCTGGCACCAATTTAGGAACCTGTTCACAGTTGCCAGCCTCCATCTGGAGGAAGCAAATACACAGATTTCCAGCTTCCTTTGCAATAAAAACTCACCTCCTGCAGGACAGGTCTTCTGGTTAGCAACACTTCACTACTGCACCTTTGCCTCTAGGCTCCCACCCCACTCCTGCCTCCTCGGACCGAGTTCTTGTAAGTGTCGATGCGATAGTCTGTCACTGCTTTGATGGGATCCTGAGCATCACCAGTGGTTAATTAAGGACCCTCAACTAATCATGCTCTCTCACCTCTCTCTCCTGGAATGTTCTCGTGCCAGCTCCCTCCTCTTCTGTCTTTCCCATTCCCGGCGAGCTTTATCCTGTTCTTCTCGATGCCGTTTCCGACGTTCATGTTCTCTTTCCTTTTCTTTCACTCTAGCATGCTTCCCTAATTGAAACAATAAGCGTCATGCAAAGAAACTTACCTTCCAAAAAGCTTAATTTGAAAATACCCAGTCAAGAAAAGAAGGAATATTTCATTGAATTGGAGACATAATTATGATTTTGTTAGATTAAGAAAACCAAAGATACAGAACTGTGCGGTAAGCCTGCAATTAAGGAAAAAGAAAAATTACAATGTGCTTATCACTGAATACTGAAATTGTGATTTTCATTTGCTCTTTTCAATACTCTGTACTTAATAAGCAAGAATTAGTTCCTTAATTAAAAAAACAAAAACAAAAATACAGAATGGTATGAATTGAAGAAACTTCCTCGGCATGCTAAAGGGCACATAAGAAAAACTCACAGCCCGCATAGTACTCAATAGCGAGAGACTGAAAGCCTTCCCTGTAAGATCAGGAACAAGACAAGAATGCCTGCTGTCACCACCGTTGTTCAACATTGTGCTAGAAATGCTAGCCAGAGCAATCAGCAAGAAAAAGAAATAAAAGGATCCAAATTGGAAAGGAAGAAGTAAAACTGTCATTATTTGTAAATGATATGATCTTATATCTGGAAAACCCTGAGAAATCTACAACATAGCTACTTGACCTAATAAACAAATTTAACAAATCTAACAATATACAAGATTAATGCATATAAGTCAGTAATGTTCCTATACACTAGAAATAACTTAGCTGAAGAGACAATCAAGAAAAAATTTCCATTCACAATAGCAACTAAAAAAATCAAGTACCTAGGATTAAACTTATCCAAGGATGTAAAAGACCTCTACACAGAAAATTACATAACTTTATTAAAGGAAACAAAAGGGACCCTAAAGAGGTAGACAGACATTCTGTATTCATGGACAGGAAGGCTAAATGTCATTAAGATGTCAATCTTATCCAAACTGAGCTACAGATTCAATGCAATTCTAATCAAAATTCCAACAACCTACTTTGTAGACTTGAAAAAGCTAGTTATCAAATTTATTTGGAAGGGAAAGGGGCCTCAAATTGCCAAAAACAGTCTAAAAAAGAAAAATGTAGTGGAAGGCCTTACACTTCCTGACTTTAAAGCATACTATAAAGCCACAGTGGTCAAAACAGCATGATACTGGCACAAAGATAGACATACTGATCAATGGAATTGAAATGAGAGTTCAGAAATAGACCCCCAGATCTACAGTCGACTGATTTTTGATAAGGCCCCCAAATCCACTGAACTGGGACAGAAGAGTCTCTTCAACAAATGGCGCTGGGAGAACTGAATATCCATATCCAAAAGAATGAAGGAGGATCCCTACCTCACCCCCTATAAAAAAATTAACTCAAAGTGGATTGATGACCTCAATTTACGAGACAGCACCATTAAACTTCTAGAAGACAATGGAGGGAAACATTTTCAAGACTTAGTAGTAGGAGGTAGCTTCTTAGGTCTTATACCCAAAGCACAAGCAACGAAAGCAAAAATAGGTAAATAGGAACTCCTCAAAATCAACAGCTACTCTACCTCAAAGGAATTTGTCAAAAATGGTGAACAGGCAGCCAATGCAATGGGAGAAAATATTTGAAAACCATGTATTGGATAAGAGACTGATATCTTCCATATATAAGGAAACCCTATAACACAATGACAAAAGCACAAACACCCCAATTATAAAATATGCAAAAGACACGAAAAGACATTTCTCTGAAGAGGAAACACAAAAGGCTAAAACACCCGTAAAAAAATATTCAGCTTCACTAGCTATTAGGGAATTGCAAATCAAGGCCACAATGAGGTATGTGAGATGATATAAGAATGGCTGCCATTAAACAAACAGGAAACAATAAATGCTGGAAAGGATGTAAAGAAACTTGAAGTCTTATTCCCTGCTGGTGGGAATGTATAATGGTACAGCCGCTGTGGAAAACAGTTTGGCAGCTCCTCAGAAAACTAGATAGCGAGTTACTCTACGATTCGGCAATTTCACTTCTTGGTATTTACCCAGATCTGAAAGCAGTGACACAGACCGACATTTGTACACTGTGGGACACAACTCCCAGGAATGAGCCTGGCACTGGATCGAAGGATTGAAAATGCCTACTTGAACAAAAGGGGGAAAAGAAAGGTAACAAAATAAGGTTATGGTGGCTAAGATATCTCAAATAGAGTCTAGAGGCTGTCCTGGAGGTTTCTTTAATGCAAGCTCCAGCTAGATACCCCAAATGGCCACAGTATGCCGAGTCCTTACCAACAGTAGTCCCGAAATACCCAGGTCCCTATCTGAGATGCTATTAAAGTTTCACTCACTAAATTTTATCTCTCAGAAATTTAAATATACCAGAGTGTTCCTATGCCAGACAAGTCCTAAAACCCAAAGGCAACAATTTTAAGAACAACAATCGGATGCAGCTCCCTTCCCCCTAATGTTGACACCCCCTTTCAATATGAATAAGTTAGGGTTGTCACTGCCTAGACATCCCTGAAGATCGAGAAAGTGATTAAATGAGAGAAAGGGGTAACAACAGACAAGACAGGATTTAACAAAGGATTACAAATACTGAATACTGAATACTGGAACTTTATGAAACTTTATGTAAATACATATATATATTTAGATGCTAGGATATTAGAATAGCTAGAAGAAAATAACTAAAATGGTGGGACTGTAACCTATAACATGTTTTGAAATTTATTCTGCAGCTATTCATTGAATTGTGCTTTGAGAGTTAACACCTTTCTGCATACATGTTATATTTTACAATAATGGAAAAAACTGAAATTATGGAACTGTAAACCCATAACATACTTTGAAATCTGCTGTCCAACTACTTGTTAAATAGTGAAACTTAGAAAGTTATCACTGTTATTTATATATGTTAAAGTTCATAATAAAAAAATACAGAATGAAGCTTTGCTCCTTTGAGTAGGCCTCTACATCAGGTTATAAAAACCTTGTTAACCATATGTCCAAAACCATCAACATATTGTTACTTTTTATGCATTTGCATTTTACCACCTGTAAGACATGGAGTTCTATAACAACGTAATTAACAGCACTCAACTATACACATTTGAATGTGGTTAGAAGAGGAAACTTTAGGTTGAATGTATGTGATTAAAAAATTAAAACAAAACAAAAATCACAGGACTCTACAACACAGTGAATCCTACTGTAAACAATGGACTATAGTTAACAGTTGAATTATAAAATGTTCTTTCATGAATTGTAACAAATGTGCCACACTAACGTAAGGTGTTAGTAAGAGTGGTATATGGAAACTATATTTTATGCATGGCTGTTCTATAAACCTACTTCTTTAAAAAAACAACTGTTAGTTAACTAACTGAAATAAAAACAACTGGGTTCAGTTTTCCCAGCTCCAGTACCCCGAAGCAGCTCATAATAATGGTATGAGGGCAAATCTGCAGTCAACACACCCACCAGGTTGTTGGGAAGATGCGGAGAAAGAGCTTTCGCCAGTGCCGGGGGAGTGTAAAACAGGGCAGCTGCTGTGGAAGGCAGCTTAGCATTTCCTCCGAAAATTAAACCCAGAGTTAGCATACGAGCTGGCAATTCCACCCCTAGGTATAGACCCTAAGGAACTGAAGCAAGGACTCGAACGGATATTTGTACACCAGCGTTCACTGTGGCACTATTTACAATTGCTAAAAGGGGGAAGAAATCCAAGTGTCCAACGATGATCGAATGGGAAAACAAAATGAGTATCTGTACAGTGGGCTATTACGCAGCCATTAAGAAAAAAAAGTGAAGTCCTGGTACACACTACAACATGAATGAACCTTGAAGACATCAAGTCAAGTGAAATAAGCCACACACAAAGGACAAATACTCTGTGATATCTGAACAAGCAAATTCACAGAGGCAGAAAGCAGAATGGTTACCAGGGGGGTGGCAGAAGAGGGAAATGAAAAGCTATTGCTAAATGAGTATGAGCTTTGGTTTAGGATGATGAAATAGTGTGGAAACAGATAATAGTGAAAATTACACAGTTTTGCCAGCATAGTTAACGTCAAACAATTGTCATAACCTAAAATGACTTTTTTGAAAATAAAATTATTAAAAAAAAAAGCACTACTGCAAGAAGGAGTGAAGCCGTGAGACACACAATGAGATGAATGGAAACTGCAGACAGTATTTTGACTGAACTATGCCAGAAACAAAGGCAAACACTATAATGCCTCACCAATATGGACTAACTACAATGTGTAAACTCAGAACTGAACTTTAGAGCACAGCTTATCAGGGGAACGCTCACTGTAATGGTACCTAGATTGTAAGCTCTTACAGCAGTCACATCAGTTCCTGAACTGTAATGGCTATCTATAGATTCTGAGATGCTGATCCCTTTGTCTGTAACCTGATCGATCCCTGGAACTCTGGGTATCTGTGTGACACCTGAAACTAAGAGCTACAACTCGGCAGATATGACTGTCAGTGTTAGCACATATAGCAACTGTTAAAAAAGCTGAAAAAGAATCCAGACTTCAACTAGAGATATGAATGAAGCAGATGTGGGTAGGACTAGGGCAAATCGGGCCAAAGGGTAAAGGACAAAACTGACTGCTTTTTAAAACTTCAAATTCCATGTGAAACCAAGGGAAGAGATGTTTAATTGGTGCAAGATTTATATTTCCTAAACAGTTTGACTTGCACAGTTCGTTCAAGTACCATAATTACATGGAACTTTTAATAGGAAGTAAGACCTGGTAGGTTTGCATAGGTTAGTATAAAATAGCGACACATCCCAAAGTAATTTGGATAGAGAATAAAAATATATATGCAGGGCCCCTCTGAGGAGCTGGGGGAAAATGCAGAAGTGTTATGCTTCCTCACCTGGATTATTGCTGATGTTCTCGCAAACATTGAGGGCTCGCGGTTTGATGTGCCAAGCCCTTTATCATGGGACTTGTCCTTATGAAGCTTGTCACTGCAAAGGAGAGGCTAAACCTACTTATAACTGTGCCTAAGAGTCTCCCGTAAGTACCTCTTTGTTGCTCAGATGTGGCCCTCTCTAGCTAAGCCACCTTGGCAGGTGATCTGACTGCCCTCCCCCCTATGTGGGACCCGACTCCCAGGGGTGTAAATCTCCCTGGCAATGCAGGATATGACTTCCAGGGATGAATCTGGACCCAGCATCATAGGATTGAGAACATCGTCTTGATCAAAAGGGGGAGGTGAAATGAAACGAAATAAAGTTTCGGAGGCTGAGAGATTCCAAATGGAGTCGAGAGGTCACACTGGTGGGCACTCTTGTGCACAATATAGATAACCTTTTTTGGGTTTTAATGCACTGGAATAGCTAGAAGTAAATACCTGAAACTATCAAACTGCAACCCAGTAGCCTTGACTCTTGAAGACGATTGTATAGCTGTGTAGCTTACAAGAGGTGACAGTGTGATTTTGTGAAAGCCTATGGATCACACTCCCTTTATCCAGTGTATGGATGGGTAGAAAAATGGGGACAAAAAACTAAATGAAAAATATGGTGGTGGGGGGGGGGTTGGGTGCTCTTCTTTACTTTTATTTTTTATTCTTATTTTCACTTTTTCTGGTACAAGGAAAATGTTCAAAAAATAGATTGGAGTGATGAATGCACAACTATATGATGGTACAGTGAACAACTGATTGTACACTTCGGATGACTGTATGGTATGTGAATATATCTCAATAAAATTGAATTAAAAAAAGCAAACAAAAAACAAAATTTGAGTCAAGTCAAACTCATCATTTTGACTTGTCTAAACACCAATTTTTCAATTATAGCAATTTAATCATTGAAGGGTGTGTTTTTACATAAACTTGTTGAACTAAGGTAATTTTATTCAAACAAACTACCCTAACACAATGTAAAGCATTAAAAAAAAAAGATAAGAGAAGGAAGAAAACATCAGAAGGAAAATGAAATAACTATTCACAATAACCTATAATAAATTCATGTTTTTAACTACAAAGTTTTCTTTTTCTTTTCTATCAACTGGGTTCTGGAGAAGGCAGTAGATTATGAACCAAGAAACAAACCATACTTGAATATGACATAAAAGAAAACAAATACTTCTGTACCCCCTTCTGCTGAGTGACTGCGATGCCTACGTTTCTCTTTTCTCTTTTCATCTTTCCTGTGATGAGCTTTTTCTTTCCGAGACATTTGCTGGGGTGGTTTGATAGCCAAGGAATCATCTTCCTCTCCTCTGAAATAACAAGATACAACAGTACCACATCGTGCTTGAGAAAGCAGTCATGGTACTAGGGAATTTCTACAAGTCAGAAAAATGCAGGCTTCACAATATGGATGAAAAACTGAACCTGAGTCATCATTTTGAAAAGAATGTTAATTCTGAAACTTAAGCCAAAACTGCATATTAAATACAGACACAGATGAAAAATACAAGTAAGAAATCAACGTGGTATGCAGAACAAAACTAGCTTCTCTGAGAAAACTTTTGGGGGTGATGGGTATGTTCATTTTCTTGAAGGTGATGGTTCCATGAGAATGCAGAACTGTATCAAATCATATACTTTGATAGTTGCAGTTTACCCTGTGTTATTTGTACCTTAATAGAGCTGTGAGAAAACAAAAAACAAAAAACACCCTGCAACTCCATCAACCTTAGTGATCTCAAAAAGCCATTTAACATGATCTTTAACTGACTCTTTTGACCAAAATCTTGAGAGAACTCACACACTAGGCTTTAGAAGACAGCCATTCTACCTTCACTTCTGACTGTGTCACACTCATTATTTGACAAGGGATATGAAGAAATGTTGGAGCGTTTACACCCTGGTATGAACATTTCTGCTAGACAGCTTTGCTCAGGATATCTTTGGTTTATCTTAACAAAATTTCAGGCTCTGCAGCATACAGCAAAATTACTGTATTATGGAAATGCTGCTGGCTCCATTAAGGAATAATCATGGAAAAAGGAATACATGCTTTTTCAGTCTTTTAATAAAAGGTGGTGAAGTGAGAGCTGATACCACGAGTCCAATTCAATCATGATATAAACGTAAAGTCATGAGTACAAGCTTTTTCAAACACTGAGAAAGACCAGCTGGGACCACAGATAGGAAGAGTGAAACAGTGGTCTGTCCCACCAAGTGAAAGGCATCTGTGGCTTGTGCCTTCTCTCACCTGTCTTCCATGGAGTCCTCTCTCCTGTAAGGGGAGTTCCTTATGGTTATTTCCATGCGGTGATCTCTCAGCTCCCCCTCTTCAAGGGAATCCCGCTTGGAATCCCGGTCATCAGACTAAGATGCAAAGAGAAAATCATTTTCATCATGGGTAAGCTGATTTTTAATGGTCATCAACCACTCCTTACCAACATCCAAAAACAAAATTTCATATACATTTTGAATGGACCAATGTGATACAAACATAAAATACTTTTATTCATATCCCATGACATTAAAATCACAACTTTTTGCAAACAAAACCTGGGATGAGAAGTTGAAAACCAGCAGACACGACAAGAGACACTAGACTCTACGGTAATTATGTTAGTTGTTTACGTGATCCAAAATTGTGCCATATAGTATATTTTAAAAACCAAATACTTTACAATAACTCATACAGTACTCACAAATACCTCAAAATGGTTTGTTGCGAATCTCATTTAATGAGGTACTTTTGTCACTACCTCTTATCAAATGACTGAAATGCTTTCCTCAGCATGTTATTATGCAAACCAAGAGAGATTTAAAACATTAAGGTTAATTGTGAGGCAATTTCCCACTATATTAATACTTGAAAACGGCGTTATGAACATACTAAAAACGAAATGAGGAAAATTAGTTCAACTGCGCTAATGATTTTAAGTTAAGATACTTCACCACGTAGGTTTTCTCATCTAGATATAGCTTTAGTGTGTTATCAATCTGACTTCAATGTAAACTGAGCATTCGAACGTTTCTGCTAATTTTTAGAATAGATTTTGGGCTCACCTGAGACATTTGGAAGTACAAAAGAACTTCACCGAAGAAGCGTTGTTCTAATGGAAAAATGAGGGCAAAGACATTAAATCTCCTTTAAGAAAACCACTTACTTAAAAAACATGGCTTACATTTTTTAAGCGTTTTATCTCTGCTTTCTCCTCTTGTTCCTTCCTTCGTTTCTTTTCCTGAAGAATTTCATCTAAAGTTTTCACTTTCCAAGAGTCCTTTTCATCACCCATTTGAGTTAAAACACTGCAAAAAGAAAAGCAATAGAAACAACGTTTGGCTACAGCAAACTATGGTTCCATGCTCGGTTCATTCTGAACACTAGTCACATTTGAGAGCTTCTGTCTGAATCGTGGTGAAGACTGACTGGCTCTGAAGAATGACTGCATTGACTCAAATCTCTTTTCTGTCCTTCTGCGCAGTCTGAGTCAAGATATTTCACCTCAGTTGACCATTGTGTAAAACGGGAATAACACTACCTGCGTAGTAGTGATGTTTGAGGATTAAATTACATAGGAGACGTAAAACTCTTACCTCAATAGCTGGCACTTATAAAATACTATTTTTACTGCCAAGAGAACTTATCAGAAAGACTTTTTGGCTAAGCGAAGCCTCTGGCTCCCTTGACAGCTTCACCCTCAGTCACAGGAAACGGGAGCCCAGGGGCAGGGAGATCTTCCGAGAGAGGGTGCCCTTCCCGACAAGGCCACCTGCCCCGAGCAAAGGGTTTCTAGTTCCTGGGGTTCAGCCACGAAAACCTGAGATTAGGCCTGGCAGGGGCTGGCTCCGGGAGCATCTGGGCCCGCTGCCTCCTCAGCCCCCAAGCCCCGTGAGGGAAGGCACCGGGCCGGGAACGTGGGTGTGCCCGCCCCGAACTCCGTTCGGACCCGGAGGCGAAAGGCTCGCCGGCCGTGCCCCTCGGCCTGCCCGTCCCGCAGCCGCTCACCCCGCGCCGCCGCCGCCGGTCCCGGAGCCTGAAAAGAAACAGCGACCGGCGCGCGCCAGGAGTTTCGTCACTTCCTGCGTCGCCGCGGACTGATGACGTCCCAGGCCCGCCTCCGGTCCTGAGAGGAGGGGCCGCACGCCCCGTGCGTCACTTCCTGTTCCGGCTCTGGCTGGTGACGTAAGGGGCGGGGCGAGTCCTTCTCAGGCAGAGCCGCCCTGGGTCTGCCCTTCCCGGGTTGGCGCCTTCCCCGCCGGGCTCGGACCGTGTCCGTCCGTCCCCGCGCCCAGGCCGCCCCTCCGTGGCCTCCCTGTCACCAGCCGGGCGTCCTTAGGGTGTGTTCCGGAAGTACCCCCGCCCCCCGGCTGCTGGGGCCAACTGAATTTTCAGGTTAGGAAAGAGGAAAGACGTGCACACCAAAGCCGGGCTCTGGTTCTACATTATAAAAACAGAGCGGGCAGAGCTAACCCCAAGCTGCTCACGTTCACCTGCGAAGGGTGTCAGGGACCCGTCCACACCTACTGGGTCGGAACCCCCGGAGAGCCTGTCTAAGGAATAATCCCATCCCTCTCGCACCTTTTGGTATTAAAGTCACAGAAAAAGGACACCTCAACACGGTGCGTCTCGGGGAAGAGACCGTCCGAGATGGACACTGGGCCGCGTTTGTTGGGCCTGAAATGGAAAGTGCAGAAGAATTGGACAAGAAATTGTCCAGGACGCAAAGGGAGCAAGTGGCGTCGTTTCTACCAGGATGAAACCTGCCCAGGCTCCAGCTGCTTCCTGCGCTCCTGGCGACTTCATTTGCCCTTCCTTCGTACTCGAAACCGGTGGTGGGAAAAAGAAACCAACTTCAATCATTTCAGTAGCACACACACAGGAGAGTTACACAATGAAGAAAACCAAAGACGGCAGTAGATACTCAACATTTATTTGACTTTAGCACAAGAGTTTAGACAAGCTGCTGCCATTGCTCCACAGGGTTAACTATACACAGTATCAATTTATTACCACAGAATGAACACTGATTTACTAAATTAACCATTTTCTAGAAACACTAGTTACATAAATACTGAAATAGGTGACATACAAAACACCATAAACATTTTGCACGATGTGCTTTCAGTTCTCCACAGTTTTGTTTGATATAAAGCAAATGTAATTTGGCTCTCATATAGGGAATTATTGATAAAATTTTCAAGTTTCTCAAAGTGGGAAAGTTACCCTGGCTGTGGCCTTCCTTTTCTCAACCCATGGCACCCAATGGGCAGGTTCAGACTCAGCTCACACATCTGCTAACAGTGTAGAAATAGCAAATGAGGTGAACGCCACTTTTCCTCAAAGAAAACTGGAAACAAAACAGGAACAAACAGAAAACAAGACTGCCAGTTAAGAGTTTCCAGCTGAGTTTGGGTGTCTGGGCAAGGACCCACTGGCCACCAGACTCAGATCAGAGCCCCCAAGGAAAGTGGGGAGAAGGAATGCAGCATGGCAGATGACGGGGTCGACCCTTGGGGCGAGTGGCTGACCCACCCACCCCGCCACCGGCCGCCTCGGGCAGCTGGGACATTCTTATTCATAATCCAGGAAATGAAGAGGCCCAACAGGACCTGTAGGCATTTTTGGAATGAACAAAGCTCTTCATACAATGTGGATGAAAGGGAGATGAGATGATCTCTCCGTGGACACACATCCTTGTTTACTTTCTCTAACCCAGGGAAACGAGCTTTTCAAGCCCTAACAGCACATCACTTGGGCAGATTTTAAACCCATGCTGTGCTTATTCTATTCCCACTGGCCCACCTAAGTGAGCATCCAAATGAAAGTCTCACAGCAGGAAGCAGAACTCATTGGTTTGGAGAAAAGCATTTAAATGTAGAATACAAAGCACAGCTTTGTTTAGCTCATATTCATTGTACAGTACTCATTGTTTCTGATTCACCCTTTTGGTTTTCCAAAGAGTACACTTTGGATTGTGTTGGAGTATTCTTAGCAGTTGGATTATTTTCATGCTGCTCTGCAGGTATTATGATTATTAGAATTTGAAAGAAAAGCTTTTCCTGCCACTTAGTAGCTGAAGAGATCTCTGTACATCTTTAAGTACCAACCTAAGTAAGCAGATGGTCCGAGTCTGAAGGTTTGGTTCAAATGTTTTGCTTCTTTACAAAGGCTGTGACAGTGGCCACGGATCCAAAGGAGTTAGCCCAATTTTAGTGCCGACACCCAGTGTCAACGTTTGTACAAGCATGTATCTGCAGTGGCTCAACGAGAAGAACGTATTCTATAAAAATCACTGGACAAAATTAATAAAACACGTATTGTCTCTGAACAGTCACTAAACAAGTGGCTGAGGCAGGCCCGGGAAACACTGCAGGAGGTGGATGCTGGAGACCACCTCGTGGCCAGCAGCCAGGGCAGCACTGGCCATGGCACGGATCCCGCTGCCCGTGGCGCTCAGCTGGGAACCCTGGACGAGGAAACGTCTCAGAGCAGCTTTGCAGGCAGTTGCCTCGTTTGCTGACAGTTTAGGAACATTCTCACTTCTTTTCTGGTCCACAAATTGAGAAAATCAAAATTGGCCCCAAGTGGCTTGTGGGGCTGGGATGGGCAGTGCCAGGCGCCGGGGCAGGGGCACCTGGCTGTGCTCGGGGGCCGAGGTCTGCAAGGCCTCCCTTCTCTGTCCTTGCCCCACCAGCCACATTCCCGAGGGAGGCAGCGGGGGCCGTCACAGCCTGGTCCTCAGCGAACAAGCCGCATCCCACCACCCCAGCCACCTCGCCAGGCAAGGGCCGCCTCCGTGCCAGGAGAGTGTCTTCAGAAGGCACCTTTCTGCCTTAAGACGGCCGAGTGGTTGGAAAGGGCAGGCAGGGTTTAAGGCGACCCAATTATTGCTCTTTGCTTCTGAGAGATGTGAGCTCCAGGAGGGGCTATTTGGGCGTTTACACTTTCCGGGTGAGAAGCCAACTGGAAAAACCATCGCGGGAGCCCAAGGCCCGCTGAGCAGGCGGGAAAGGAGCCCCCGGGCAGGTCGGTGCCGGAAATTCCTCTCCTCAGTCCCAGGCTTCCGAAGCCCAACAGCTGCCCCTGCAGGACCCAGCCAGGTGCTGGGTGGGCTGCGTCTGACCGGCCTGAGCCTGGGGCTGTGGGGGTCTCTGAGACCGGCTGGTGCTGGACGGGCTGGTTCAGAACTCCCCCCAGAATGCAGGACGGCGGAGGTCTGAGGGGCTGACAGCCTCAGCCCGCAGCTCTGGGGAGCCCCGGCCGAGCTCGCGGTTCCTTCTGAAACGCTCCAGCGTCCCTGTGAATGAAGCTTAGCAAACACTCAACACTCAACATTCTGCCAAACACCCTCCTGCTCCTTGATCGTGGGGAACCGTCACGCTACTCTGCTCAAGGACAGCAAGGACAGGATGGCCCAGCTGCACCCCGCAGAGCCTGGGAACCGATGGGCCGCGTCGGCATCCCCCACCAGCCAGCGCTGACGAGGCTGGTGCTCGGCTGCCCGGAGCTGGAGGTCTTGGGTCAGGGACACTGGTCAGGGAGCCCTGGCCACTGGGACCCAGGACGCCAGGACCCGCCACTGCGTGCTGGTGGCTCTGGGTGTGGGGTGGGGGAGGCCTTGGCCCTGCTTCCGCTGGGGTGGAAGAGGGGGTGAGTACTGCCCCCCAGCAGTGGGCCCTCGTGGTCCCTTCTCCACACTGTGCCCGGCTCTGGGGTCTCGGGCAGGCGGGCCCTGGGTCAGTCTCTGACCCCTGTGGGAGAAGGCACAGCCCCAGGGGCCCTTGAGGCTGGCTTGGGGAGGGCACTGCCAGGGGTGGCTTCACATTGCTCGGCAGAGAGGCTCCGATGAGGGGCCTGGCCTCCGACCTGGAAGCTGATGTCCCAGAGGCCCTGTCCGGAGCCCCACAGGCTTCGGCTGAAACACCCGTGCACCCCAGGCACCTGGCCTCGCGAGGGGGAGCAGTGGCCGGCGACCAGGGGCCCGGGGCCGGGTGTGTGCCAAGCTCAGGGGTGAGGTGTGGGATCCCTGGAAGTCTGCGGCTCATCGCTATCTTCTGGGGTGTGGCCGGCGGTGGCAGCCAGGCTCTGCAAGGCCTCCTGCTGATGCTGCTTGGCCTTGTTGTAGAGCAGAACGCCGACAGTCACCAGTACGGTGCCGATGGCCGACAGGCTGGTGATCTTGTTGCCGAACACGATGATGCTGAGCCAGATAGACAGCGCATGCTTCACGGTGCTGGCGACGCTGCAATGACAGAAGCAGCTCCTGGGGGTGGGCTCAGGGCCTGCATAGCCGCAGAGACGCCCCCCACGCACCCGTTGCTCTTTTTGGGGGGGCTTTTACGAAAATGTTGAACAATTGGAAAAGTAGGGAAAATGTTAAATAAACACTTATATTCGAGTTCATCATCTAGATGTAAGACTTGATAGCATCTGTATTTGCTTCATCTTTTTTTCGACTTAAGCATTTTTGGATAAATTATAGGCATCGTGATATTTCACCCCTAAATCCTCAGCCTGCTTTCCGGACAGTAAGAGAAGCTCCCCTTCGTGGTAGCTGGAACCATGTCCCCAACACAGGCGTGCTTGGCTCTCGCCTGTGTCTTGGTGGGAGCCCTGAGGAAGCAGGACCCCCGGACGTTACAGGTCCAGGTGTGACCCAACAGAAGGGCTGAGCCTTCATCCGATCCCAGGGGTTAGAAGAAACTGGAAGCTAGGATCAGAGCAAGGCCCACAAGGAGCTGGAAGCCGGGAGCCGGTGGGACCCGGAAGAGAAAGGAGAGGACATGACATGTGATCCGAGGTGTGGATTTGAGCCAAGGACCCCCAAGGACCCCCGGCAGCCAGCACCAGAGCGCCAGACCCGGGCAGGAGGGCAGCCTTGGCACTGAGTTGGTTTTGGACCTAAACTCCCGTTGTTTAAGCCAAAACCTCTCTGTGGTATTTGTCAGCCTGGCCAACTAAGCCACCCCTGTAAATGCCGTACCTTTATAGGACCCAGGAGAAAACAATCCCTTAAGGAGATGAAGAAAACACCACAAAACTCAACTGCATATACAACATTAGAATTTTGTATAAGTAGATTAATAAGAAATACACCGAAATGTGAATGGTGGTTGTCTCTGGGGTGCAGTTATGGATAATTTAAACATTATTAATTTATTCTTTTTTGCATTTTCTTAACTTCTATAATGAAAACGTATTGTTCTTATAATAGAAATAAATGAAAAACGTTATTTTTAAAAAATTGTTTTTCTGTTCTTTGCCTTTTTGCTAGTAAGGCTGTTTTTTCTAATGGTCTTTGATAAGCAAGTTTTCAGGAAATATTTGGAAAAACGTCCAACAACGGACGCCCTTGTCTCGGGGCCCAAGCAAGAGCAAGTGCGTGTCTGACCTGGGGACCCAGCTGAAGAGCACTGTGAGCTCCGTGCTGGTCTGAATCTGTGACGTACCCACAAAGGCCATGTTCTTTCAATCCACTAGCAGGGGCAGGCGTACTGTGGGTGGGGGCCCTTTGATTAGGTGGTTTCCATGGAGATGTGTCTTAATCCTTTACTGGAGTCCTCAGGAGAGCTCAGAGCTGACACCGACCCAGAGCTGACGCAGAGACACTCAGAAAACGCCCAGAGACATTTTGGAGACAGCCATTGAAACCAGAATCAGGAGAGAAGCTAAGAGATGAAATCCAGAGTTTTCCCCAGAGAAGCTAAGAGAGGAACCCCGGACCCTCAGAGAGAAACGCCCTGGGAGAAAGCAGCAAGGACGCACAGGAGCTGAGAGAGAGAAGCTAAGAGACACAGAAGCCCAGAGACATTCTGGAGAAAGCCACAGAAACCAGAAGCTACCCCTGGGAGAGGCCCAGCAGCCCCCGGCCATCCGCCTCCCCATGTGACAGGAGCCCGGATCGCTGGTAGCCAGTCTTCAGGAAGAAGGCGTGGTCCTGTTAATGCCTGAATTTGGACATTTTCATGACTTTAGAACTGCGACTTGTGAGCTCGTATATCCCTGTTGTTAAAAGCCAGTTCATTTCCAGTGTGCTGGATTGCATCACCCTCAGCACACTGAAGCACGCAGCGCACCTGAAGGTGACGGGCGAGATCTTCCCCATGAGGGCATACGCCGTGACACTCTGCAGGTGGAACAGTGCGCCGTCCATCAGGAGCAGCAAGATGACATCCTGGCTGTAGCTGAAGCTCCTTCCGCTCCCCCCGATCACTGGCATATCCTGCGTGCCAAACAAACAACATTCGATGCGTGCAGGTTCCCTGGCGCTGCCTGCGTGGCCGGGAGCCGGCTCTGCGGTACCCGGGAGGAGAGCTTGGGAACGGCCTTCAGGGAGGCCACTGGACAGCCCTACCAAAACGTTACACGTGCAGGTTCCTCCACCAAGTTGCCAATTCCCAGAGTCTGTCCCAGAGAAACACCCTCGCCTGCCCGTCTGCCACATTTTCACATTTGTAACAGTGGAAAGCACAAAGCAACCAAGGTCTGTTATCAGGGAAGTGAAGGGTTAGGTGGAGCCCATCTCGGGAGCCCGAAGCCGCCACAGAGTGGACAAGAGCAGGGTGTAGGATGGGAGCGCGCGGCCCCACTGTGTTTAAAAAAAACACACCGGCAGTGACGTGCACGTATGCGCCCACGAAACAGTGGACTCGGAGTGCGTGCACACCCACATGTGTGTACATTTGCACTCTCCGGGAGAAAATCTTCAAGTTACCACTAGGAGTGGACAGGGCAGGGCCGGGACAGGGGCTTTCATTTGTATTTTACAAACTTCTGCACTGTTGAGTTTCCCACAGGGGCACTTTGTTCTTGCTTTCAGAAGAAAAGTTACAAAAACAATAGAAACCCCATGTGGGGAACTGCAGCGTTTCTGTACCCTTAGATACACAGATCCATCAGCTTTTAACATTTTGCCATATTTGTTACAACGTTCTGTCTGTCTGTCTGTCTGCCCATCATCTCCCTCTCTTCTAAACGCTTGAGTGTAGGTTGTACACATCCCGCTCTGTGAACACTTAATCCTGCCACGTACCCTTCCTAAGAACAAGGATAAGCACCATAAGTGCAGTTATCCAGATATTTCACGCTGATGTAAAGCATAGCCTGTACTCCAGTCCGTGTTAGTTTTGTCACTTAAAGAAAATCAGCAAACCTAGAAACCCTCACGCGAACCATTCAGGAAACCCCCACGGCCACAGGTCTGGCTGGGGCTTCAGGGGACGTGGGGCCTCCTCCTCCGGCCAGCAGCCGGCGGTCAGCTCCCGACCCGCGAGTGGCCCCTGCGCCCCAACTCGCCGAGGCACCCACCATGAGGAAGGCCCAGGCTGGGATGAGCATGGCCAGAGCGGCGGCGCTGGTGTAGAACTGCAGCTCCGGGGCCCTGCGGGCAGAGAGCCGGTGTGGGACCCCGGGACCGGCACGAGGAACGCGCGTGGCATAGGGACTTCCCGAGTACACATGGGCACCCGAGGTTTATTTTCTCTCCCGACGACAAGGAGGGAGCCCATGTGCGCGGCCACCCGGCAACGAAAAGCCACCGCCAGCCGTGCTCAACCGGGGCTGAGGCGCCTCCCCACAGCAGCCCCAGCAGGCGGGTTTCCACTTCAGCAGCGTCCCGGGGCCCACACTTACGAGAACCGGTACTTGTCCCCACTGAGGAGCTTCTTTGAGAAAACGTTTTGCAAACTAAAATAAAGAAGAGGAGAAGTTACGCATCGACACAAGCCGCGGGCATGGAATCAAATGGACAAAGTGCTTGCCTTCTCGCCACGTGATGAGGACGTGACGAGGCGTCGGCAGACGGACACTGAAGGTTTGCTGTGGCCACGCCGACGAGCCAGGACTCACCCCATGGCGAAGGGTTCCCAGGCCTCCCCTCGCTTTACCAACAGGTAAACTGAGGCGCTCGGTTGCACAGCTCTTACACCTCAGAGGATCCCAAACTGGTGCAGAGTGACAGGCTAAAACAGACTCCAAGGACACGGAGACCCCAGTGGAAAACAGACAAAACGCCTGAGAGGACAGACAGACCATGGGCCAACGAGAAAATGAAATGATACTCAGCATCACCAGTCACCAAAGAGGTCGGAACTAACATTGAGACATGGGAATCTCTCACCCCAAAGTGAGATTTTTTTTTTTAATGCAAAAACTTGGCTTTCTGAGGATAGGGTCAAACAAACTCTTGCTGACAGGACCACAAATTGGGACAATTGTTTTGAAAATAATCTGACAGCGTGGATGAGGCGCCTTTAAGAGATGGTTATGGGCTTGGGCTGCAGACTCCATTCTAGGTGTTTATCCCACAGGACGGTCAGACATGAGATGAAGATGCACAGACAAGACGTTCCCTGCAGCTTTTTATCACCACAGAGGGCTGCAGAGTTAAGCTGCCGCTGTGCGACGGGGCACAAACCCAGTGCTCATGAAGTAAAAGGAAAGTTAGAAGACAACACGCAAATTGACCATGTGATACAATCCACACTGCGCTTCTGAGGTCTGAGATACAAATGCGGAAGGAAGAAGCCAGAATGTTAAAAGCGAAATTAAAGACAATTGTGACTTTTTCTTAACCATGTTGCTCAAAACCTCAAACCCGAGCCTGTCTGCTTCTGAAGCAGAAGCCCTGGGACCAACGTGTGCTGTTTTCTCCGTTGTCTCAGAACTAGGGGAAATCGGGGCACGGTCAGTCCTGGAGGACGGCTGTGCTGGCTCTGGGCGTCCGACCTCGGCGGTGCAGGGGCCTCATCCTGCCAGTGGGGCCCGTGGGCCGGGACAGGGGCCCCAAGGCTAGAGAAAGGGCTCGTTTCATTTCGCTCTGACCACACACGGGGGAGCGTCCTCCAGCTCGCACCCCGGCGTCCGTTAGCTGACGCGCCCCGAACCGCTCCAGGAATGAAGGATCAAATGCTTGTCTGCAAGGAAGTTATAATGGGGGTACGAATTGCTTTGCTGCTTCGGAAGAGGCAGCTGTGACGCGGGAGGCAATCCTGAATCAGCGTGGGTTTGAATATCGTCGTCTAAGGGAGGGCACAGCCCCGTGTCCTCCCCACTCACCAGTCCATGATGTTGGTGGACAAGGCCGCAGAGAAGCCCAGGGCGTTGAAGCTGATCTCGGCCGCGGTGCACAGGGCCAGCCCCCCCATCACGGGGATGAGGGACAGATTGACCAGCAGCCCTGAAAGGGGAAAGGGCACGTGACTACCCGGCCTGCACTAACCAAGGCCCTCCACTCCCGATTCCTTACTCCGTGGGGAAATAAAGCAAACCCAAATCCATGTGGCACAAATGCCCCACGGCCCCTCCAAAGCCGGCGGCCTGGGACCCTCCTCTGCTGGGCTCGGGGCGACGCGGAGTGGCAGACACGCACCCCGGGTACCAAGGCGCCTCCCGCCTGCCCGGACGCCTGCAGGGAGCCCACCTGAGCTCTGGGGAGGTCTCTTAAAGAGGAGGCCCCTCGTGGGGCGGGGGCTGCAATTTAATAGCCTGGCACAGGGGCTTCTACGCGCCCCACGCTGAGGCTGCTCCTTCTTCTCTCCTGAAACGTAGTACACCACTAGGCGAATGGCAACGTTTCAGTCGGAACAGTGGGAAATCACGTTTATTTTGGAAGAGGCGCAGCTCCAAGTTTAGATACAGCACCCAGTTCACCGCGGACGCGGGTGGGAGCGCCTGTGGGGAGCGAAGAGCAGCCAATGCCCAGGCCCGACGCGCCCGGGCTGCCAGCCCACCGTCTCCCCCGGCAGGTTCCGCAGGGGAGAGCCAGGAAGGGACGTCCGCGAGCTGGGGCACGGCAGACGGTGTCGAGGGCCCGGCCAAGGAGGGGAAGCCTCGGTGCCCGGCATGTGGCCTCGGCTCCGGCTTTGCCCGCAGAGCCCTGTGGAATGGCAGACGCCGAGCGCAGCCGTCGGGAGAGACCTGGGCGCCGCAGCTGCCATCTCGTCCCAGGGAGGGCTTCGGCTTTCTCCTCGGGATGGCGGGGAGAGCGGGGGGCAGACGCGCCCACCCCGCAGGGACCCCGGCAGCTCTGTGGGCTCGCAGGGCAGCCCCCGGCTGGCCCCTCTGCACGGATTCTCTGCAGATGCACGTCGGGGTCTCCTCAAGCGGCCGAGCCCCCGGGCCCTGCTGCCTGGTCAGTCTCCAACGCCCCAGCAGGTCCGTGCTTCCTTTTCTTGTCTTTGGCTAAGTTTTATCAAGACTCCCCAACTGTTCTCAGCAGGAGAGGCTGTTCGCCCCAAGCTCGTCCACCTCAGCGGGAGGTTTTAAAATCACTTCAAGTAATTTTCTGGGTGGTAAAGCCCACGGACCTGCTGTGCCACACGGCGCGTTTCACTCTGATGATTTCTAGGAACTGCCCCTTCATCTTGATTTGATTTTGTTTTATAAACTACATAAAACATTTCCTCAGTTCTCCCGACACGTCTGCCTCCTGCCCCCCTTGCCTTAGTTGCAAGATCCTGCCGGGGAGTTTTGACGATTTAGCTTATTTTTCATTGTGATATCATATATACACTATAAAGTTTGCCACGTTTATCCATTCTTAAGTGCACCATCAGCTGCAGGAGGAACTCTGTCCCCATAAGGTTTCCGTTGGGGTGATGGGACCGTTCCAGTGACGGGTGCTGGTGATGGCAGCACGACCCTGCGACTGTAACGGTCCATGAAGCAGGAACCCGCCACCTCCGCTGACCGCTCGGCTACTTCCCGTCTCACGAACGTGCCTGTCCCGGGAATTCAAGTGCATCACGCGCTGGTCCTGCCGCGGACGACCGGTTCTCACTCGAGGCTCGTCCGTGTGGCGGCATCTCAGGCTTCACTCCTGCCCGCGGCTGCCCGACAATCACCCGCAGTGTGTGCGAGGCCCGCTCCATTCACCCTCTCGCCTGCCGAGGACACCGGGGGTTTCCACGCGTGGCTGCGACGGACATCGGTGTGCGAGTATTTGTTCGAGTCCCTGCTTTCCAGACTTTGGGGTACAGAGTCTCTTCTTAGTAAAAGCAAATACATGTGTATATATCATGTATAGATATCAGAATCCTCCTTACTTGGGAGTACTTATGTGCATTGTTCTGTGCCTTGCTTCTTTCACATGACGGTATTGGATGCGTTGGTGGGAAACTGGGGGGGTGGGCCTAACCCCTAGTTAGGAAAAATCTGTGTGTAGCTAAAAACATGAGGTTTTGGAAATAAATCCAATTTGCTGAAGCTCAGGGAGCACGGGGAAGTTGGGAGAGCCCCGGAGCTCGGGAGGGAGGGCAGTGCAGGCCCATCCCAGGAGCCGGGGGAGGGCGGGTCAGTGCAGACACTGGGGGGCACAGGCTGCACCAGGCCACGGCCACCGCCCACCCCCCACCCGCTGCAGGGCCACGAGGCGCAGACCCCACCCCGGACCTCAGGGCCTAGAATGATCAAGGTAACTTGGGGCGGCTGAGGAGAGCAGCAGGAGTGCAGAGCAGGTCACTAGAAAGAAACTGGAGTCGGGAGTTGGTTTATGGGTGAAGGAAGGAAAATCAGAGGTGAGCAGAAATGGTGGCTGGGGAGCACAGGGTGGGGGGCACAGGGAGGGAGGCTGGGGGGGGATGTGGGGGGAAGGCCAGGGACCACTCACCCGTGTACTCCCCCAGAATCATCCGGGACATGATCACGGTGAAGATGGGCGCCGAGCTCTTCACCGTTTCTGCGAATGAAACTGCCACGTTCTTCAGGCTGACCAGCCCCAGCACCACGGTGGCAAACCTGACAGCAAGCATCGGAGCAGACGGGTCTGTCCCGGCTCTGCTGCGGCCCCCGCAGGGGTGACCCCTGCTGCCGCGCTGTGCCCACACGTGGGGTCGCCCTCCGTCCTCCCGGCCACGCAGGCACCACCCCAGGGAGGAGGAGACTATCCCCCTCGAGCTGCTGCTAAGCCATCGTGGTTGTTCCAGAGGCTCTGATTAAACACACACAGTATTAAGACCCACAAAACCAAATTCACTGATGTCCTAAGATCTTGACGGGCCTTGTTTGTTGATAAACTTTGCACTGAAAAAGATACCTGTGGTTGCCTAATCAGAGCCCCAGTCTGCAGCGACCCTGTCAGGATTAGCAGAGCTGCTGAATAAGAAATAATCAGACAAACACAACCGTCCGTCTCCTCACCTCATGAGACCCACAAACAGCATGGTCATGATGAAATTGGGCGGGTAAGAAAGCCGCGTCTTGTGCTGGTACAAGCAGCAAGGGACGAATATCTTGACGCAGCCGATGAGGGTGGTGGACAGCATCTGCACGGCCCCTGCAGGGAGAAGGGCCCGGACGCGCTCACACACGGGGACAGGGCGCCCGGCTCAGGGCAGAGGCCAGCCCGGCCCCCCGGCCGCGGGAACGGGGCCCCACGTCACCTAGCGTGCTGGGCTCCCCTCCCAGCAGGGACAGGATGTACTTGTTGAGGAAGAGGGTGCAGAAGCTGAAGAAAAACCACAGCGTGAGGTAGAGGAGGGCCCGCGAGCTCCAGACGCCCAGGTCCGACTCGATGACGGTGGTCTCGGTGAGCGTGACGGCCAGCACGCTCTCCCCGGGGGCGCTGTGCCTCTTGGTGAAGACAACCTTCTCACCCCGGGGGCCAGAAAGGCAGCCCCAGGTGAAGAGCAGCTTTCCTTCCGGCTTCTCCTCGGGGCCAGAAACGCTCCCTTCCGGCGCCGGAGTTTTAGTTAAAGACGACATGCTGATGGCGCAGCAGAAAAGGACGACTCTGTCTCAGAGACGGACAACATGGGCTGACACGCGCTCCCCAGGCGCAGACAGTCGAGAGGAGGGCACCGGGGGCCCGGGGTCAGCGCCGCACACGGGGTCTCCGAGAGCTGGGAGCTGGAGAGCGAAGACGAGGAAACGCATTACTCACTTAGAACGTGTTCAAGTTCTTAAAATGACACATGAATTTCAATCACCAATTAAGTGACTTTTAAAATGCAAATATGGAATTTCTGCCTTATTTTTAGATTTATATCCTTAGTCCCCTGCCCGGAAAAAGGAGAACCCCTGTAGGTTTTCTCCTACACAGGGTTGCCAGACCGAAAGCTTCTATTCTTTCCTTCCCTTCCTCACATTGCACTTTAGCTGATCCTTCCGGAACTGCTGGGGGAACGGAACCCAGAGCCAACCCTCCGACCCGGTTCAGGGCAGCCACTGCCCCCCCAGACAAGGCCTCAGCCACCAAGCCAAGCTCAGAGGCACCATCACGAGGCTCCAAGGCCCCCCGAGGGTCCACAGCGGACGCCTCTCGGTCCCCCCAGCCGGGGGCTCCTTCTACAGCCAGTTCTGCTCGGCCCGGCCCGGCTCCCAGGGTTTGGCACCGGTCGGGGGCATCCCCTGGAATCTGCAGAAGCCCCCGGAGAAAGGGGGCTCACCGGCCGGCCTCTGTCTTCTCACGGTTCTTGGCCCCGTAACTCTTCGTGCCGTGCGGACTCTCGTGCCCCCACCAGACATTTTCTTTCTTTCATCAGTTTTTCCAGTGGGAGGAATAGATCTGCCACCGAGTTCTTAATTTCAGTCATATTTTTCATTTATGGAAATTCTACTTGGCTCTATTTCAGATCTGTTTTTCTAATGACATCTTGTTCTGCTTAAATTTTCAGTAATTTCTTTACATCTTTTACACATCATTCTCTGACAGTTCATTATTCAAAGATCCTGGAAATCTGATCCTGATGTCTTTGCCTGTGCACATTAGCTAATCCGTACTCCTGGGGGTCTGTTTCCCAGTGGACTCGAATCCTCTCACAGGTTTGGAAGTGGGGAGTCCTCTGTGCACGGGGTTGAGGTGAACCTTCCAGAGCTGGGGAGACACCATCTGGAGCTGGGGGGGAGCCTTCTGGAGGTGAGTGTGTGCCCCCCACAATGGAGGGAACCCGTGCCCCAGAGCCTACCTCCTCGGGACACCCCATCAGAGCCGAATCCCCACAGTACGGGGCCCCTCTCTGTCACGGTGTCACACGGTGCCCCTTTCCTGGACCCCACCCTGCAGACCACTGCATTTCCAAAAACGAACCTGTTGGCACGACAAGGAGCCGACACTCAAGAAACACACACGGTTGAGGGATAAAGCAACGAGAACCCTGTGTTCCTGGCAAACGGCTGAAGCTGGCGGCTCCTCTGGTGCCCGCTCACGCCTGGCCCAGCGCTCCCGTCTGCCAGGACAGCCTCGGCCTTTGTGCTCACGCGAGGGTTCCATGCTAGTCGGCAAAGCTGCCACCCCCACGAAGCCCACTGAGCCCGGGGCTGGGAGAGGGGCCCAGCACCCCGCGCCCCCGTTCCCGGAGACTGAGGGACCGCTGTCCCCATCTCGACGTGCACGTTCTCCCGGCACAAAGAACTCGGCAGACGCGTCTTTGAACAGTCCGTTCGCTCTCACGACCACGCAGTTCCGCTGGGAGAGCCGCACCTCGTCTGCACCGCTAGCAGGCATGTGGGTTGTGCGGCCGTGGACCCGTGTGCACACACGTGTGCATTTCTGTGTCTCACGGGGTATGTGCATCTCCAGCGCCTGCTCTTGGCAAACCACCCGCCTCCGCCTGTCCTCTCCCTGCTCCCACCAGACACCGATGCCGTGAAATGTCCACTTCCAGCGTCCCTGTCCTGCGGCGATGAGGCTGCAGCTGAAAGCAGGGTGCGCCTCTCCCTGCTCACACCGGGAGGTTAAGCCGACGCTGCACCCCAGGCCAAGGAAACCAGGGCGCAGGCATCAGGTGCTCCAGCCCCTCGGCCACCTCTGAGGCGAAGCCGGTGTGGACGGCAGCGTGAACCCACCCAACAAGACAAAGGTGAAGACGCTCGAAACTGCAACTCCAGGCCAGGCCTTCCGGGTCCTTCAAGGGCGGTGGAACTGCTAGATCCCTGTGTGGCCACCGAGCGGCGGGGGCCTCTCCGGAGCACGAGACCATGGCTCGCTGGGACGGACGGCCTTTGAGCCTCCAAACAAACAGCCTTGCTCGAGGTCGGAGGTTCACGCAGCAAAAGCAGGGCCGACCCGCTGTCTGTCACCGGAGAGGCAAACAGGAGCAGATTCACAGAAGGAAGTAAAGGGTCTTGGTGGCACGTGACACCCGGTGGCTCCTGAGAGTGCTGGAGAATGGAAAGGATCGACAAGAGCAGCTCACGGGAAGAAACAGAAGTTGCTTCCACATGAAGCTGCTTAAAAGTGCGATGGCGGCGGTTAATGTCGCCTGACCGGGCTGTGGCGTCCGTCCTCTGGGTCCTCTGGGTCCGACCCCGCAGGGGCTGCCAGTGGGGACCGTGTCGGTGGAGTGGCCTCCACGGCCGGGGGCCTTGGGTCGCGGGCCTGACGCAGGGTGAGGGCAAACTGCGGGCCGGGGGGGGCAGCCACTGCGCCTCCTCCCAGCCCCCACCAGGCGTCCCCTCCGGATCCTGAACCAAGAGGCCGCCCCACGTATGGCATCTCACGCCTGCGGCTTCACCTGGGAAGTCTGGGCTCAGGCCTCGATCGCTCCTAACCGGAGCGTCCCGGCCCTAAGGAATGTGGACGCCCCCACACCAAGGGAGCCAGCTCCTTAAAATCAGCCTCTCAATATCCGTGTGCACGCACCCGTCGCTCCATTTCTCCGGAGAGCCCGGACTGGAAGAGATGCCCCAAATACCAGCTATTCTTTAGGGAAAAAAAACATAAAAAGACGCTTGAGAATGAAAACCACGGGGCGTGGCGGCAAGGGGCACAGTGCACCGGCCCGAGCCTGGGCTTCCGAGCAGAACGGACGGACACAGCAGCTGGGTGTCTGCAGACGGTGCAGGCTCGTTTGGAGCAGGTGCCACCAGGGGCCCAACAAACATTTGTTTTTGTTATGAATCTGGATTCCAGCCCTGACTGACCACCAGCTCGGGAGGGGAGGGGGGCAGGAGGGGGGAGGGGGGAGGGGAGGCAGGAGGGGAGGATAAGGGGGAGAGGGGCGAGGGGGTGGGGGAGGCCCTGCCGCCGTCTCCTGCCTGGTGTCCCCTCCGTCCGCCCGGCTGGGCCCTCGGGCCGCGCTGTGTCCGGTGGGGGTGGTGTCCTCGCCCCCGTGTGCCCCCAGGGCCATTTGCGGCTCGGCCAAGCACACGCTCTTCTCTGCGCCGGACTCGGGTCTGAGCTCACCGCCGCACCGTGTGTCCGTGTGTCCGTGTCGCCGTGACCGGGAGCCACGGCCTCTGCCAGGGGCAGCCCCCGGGACTCGTCCCCCACGGAAGCCCCCGGGCACCCTGGGCACCTGCTCAGCAGCTCCCAGACAGAGCCCAGCGCGGGGGCAAGGGGCACGTGCCCAGGACCCAGGGACGCTGCGGGGCGTGGGGTGCAGGGCCCGGCCGCAGCTCCACCACCTGCCTCTCCAGCGGCCCCGGGGCCGTGTGAACGGGGCCCCCAGCAGCCTGGGTGTTCCCGGTGCCTCAGAAGGGGCCTTACTTGGAAACGGGGTCACTCGGGTGGAATCAGGACGACGTTGCAGAGCCCTGACCTGACGGGACGGTGCCCTTGCAGGGAGAGGGGAGGGCCTGTCCCGGGGCGCCGGGAGCACCCCCAGAGCCGGAAGGGGCCGAGGGAGCCTCTCCTGAGCCCTAGAGGGACCCAGCCTGGCCCACACTCGGTTTCCAGCTCCGGCCCCCGGCCTGTCTGCGTTCCTGGGACTGTCGTGGAGACGGGACCCACGAGCTGCCCCAGGGCTCCCTGGCCAGGGACGACCGCATCTCCCTCGTGGCCTCACATGGGGATGTAAAGCCACCAGGCTGCCGAGCTCAGGCCACGTGCAGCTCAGGAACACCACAAGGTGCCCAAGTGGTGCGAGCCGAGCGCCGAGGACCCCCAGAGCCCAACGGGGACCAGGCGCTCCTGTCTGCCACCGACAGTGCCCACCTGCGGCCCCCGGCTCAGGGCCTCTCCCCAGCCACTGGCGCAACCCAGAGTAGAACAACACCCATCCCGTTCCTTCTGGGGTCAAAGCACATCTGAACATCCTAAAGAGTGGAAGTCGACTTCTGGGTCACAATGACAGACAGACAGACGGATGGACAAATGTACTCCTTCCCAACCAGACTTGGTTGGAACAGCCCGTTTCTGCCTGTTTGGATTTTTGTTTCCTGGGGTGTAAAGCCCACTTGGTCAGGGAGGGAGATGCAGAGACAGCATCAAACTGTCAAAGCTGGAACCCCCAAGTGTGAGCGCAGGGACCCCAAACTGGCCAGGGGGGCCTGAAAGGCCACTTTGAATGCTCACCCCAGATCCTCCTGGGCCTGGGGCTAAGGGGGGGGCTCCGCAGGGAAAGCAGAACCTTCCAGGGACTCTGAAAGGACTGCTTTTGGGGCCAACAGGAGGCCTCGGCCAAGCCTCTGGGACAAACTGCAGCTGGGAGTCAGGCCAGCCCGAGGAGTGGCCTTGGGGCAGGAGGGAGGAGGGAGGGAGGAGGGGGAGGGAGGAGGGGGAGGGGGAGGGGGAGGAGGGAGGGGATGAGGAGGGGAGGGGGAGGAGGGAGAAGGGAGGAGGAGGGGAGGGGGAGGAGGGAGGGGGAGGAGGGGGGAGGGAGGGAGGGGGAGGAGGGGGAGGAGGGAGGGAGGGGGAGGAGGGGGAGGAGGGAGGGAGGAGGGGGAGAGGGAGGAGGAGGAGGAGGGGAGGGGGAGGAGGGGGGAGGGGGGGAGGGGGGGAGGGGGAGGAGGGGGAGGAGGGAGGGAGGAGGGAGGAGGGGAGGAGGGAGGAGGGAGGAGAGGAGGGAGGGAGGAGGGAGGGGAGGAGGGAGGAGGAGGGAGGGGAGGAGGAGAGAAGGAGGAGGGGAGGGGAGGAGGGGGAGGAGGGGGAGGAGGAGGGGAGGGGGAGGAGGGGTGGAGGGTGGAGGGAGGAGGGGGGAGGAGGGGGAGGAGGGGAGGGGGAGGAGGGGAGGAGGGAGGAGGATGGGGAGGGGGAGGAGGGGAGGAGGGGGAGGGGACGAATGAAAGAGCAAGAAGATGAAACTATTTTAAAAAACAACCAGAAACGTGCCGTTGGAAATTAAGAGCAGGATGGGAGCGAAGGTCTCCCAGCGCCTCCTGCTTCTCCCCGTGGCCGGCGAGGAGCTCACGGGAGCTTCTGCCTTGGTCCGTGCGACCCCAGGGGGGACACGCAGTGGGGGGCAGGGGGTGCTGAGGTCTCGGAGGGGGTGGGCTTGGGGTGCCTCTGAGGACCTACAAACGGGCCTCCAGCAGCCCCCACAGACAGCAGTGGGGGCCTGAGGGAGGGGGGCCGCGGGGAGACAAGCCCCCGCCAGAGCAGAGCCCCCCCAGCTCCCCCCCCACACTCCGGGGCTGCAGCTGGGCAGAAGCCAGTGAGCCATTTCAGGGTAATTTAGGCCACTTACAGATTAAGATCAACTGGTGAGGATCAAAGATCAAAGATCCCAGAGCGCCCAGCTCGCGCTCCGAGCAGGCTCCAGATACCGACAGGACAGCAGGAGACACCGGCAGGGAGAACCCAGAAGGCACGTCCGAAAACGCAAACGGAGCGTCCAGAAACGAAAGACAGAACTGAAATGCACCTCATGGTGGAGGTGCACAGACTCAAATGACTTCCCGCCAGCGATTCACCCAGGAGAAGCAGGCAGCACTTCCCCGACCAGGCCACGATGGCAAAGCCGCTGGCCATGGACGCTCCCCAGACCACGGCGCCTCTGGTTTTCTTGCCACCGACGCATCTCAGTCTAACCGCGAGAAAACACCAGACCAGCCCGGGGTCTGCAGGCTGCACAGTGCAGGTCAGCGGGGCCTGAGCAGACCACGCGTCTCGGCACACGGCGGCCTGGCAGGGCCGGCAGCCAGAGGCTCGAACAGTCTGCAGATCAGCACAGAGAACCACACTGGCCTTGTTTCTGGTGCAGAGCACTGACCAAGATTAAGTGAAACTGGCATGCGGAAGCCTGAAGAATTTACAATGGGTCAATGCACCTCCTCTGCATGCCTAAAAGTGTCTCAAGATCACAAGTTTGAAATATTTTAAAGTCAAGCGCAACTTGATTGACGAGCTAAACAGAAGAGACAGGGCTGAATAAAGAGTTAATGCATTAAAAAAAAACACCTGGAGAAATCATGCAGCATGCGGCCCAAAGAGACACGGAACGGAAGATGTTAAAAAACAGCCCAAATGTGGAGCAAATAATAAGAATAAAATTCCCTGGAGGAGAAAATGGAAATCATGGAGAAGAGGGACAATCAAAAGAAGTAATGCAAACCTTCAAGAACCGATGACACGTGAGCCCTGGAACCTCAGTGTAAACTAAGCAGAGCAGATGAGAACTTAGACACCCCGAGCACAACTAGAACCCCAAAGGCGAGGGGGCTCTGAGCACACCCAGGCAGGAAGCACGGAGCAGCCCCCAGGCGGCAAATGAAAATGGCATTTGTGCAAAAAATCAGGAAAGGAAAAACCGAGACCAATGAGATTGTCGAAAGGGCTGGATGGGCGTGAAGGGAAGGGTCAGGTGGCGGCCGCAGTTCCCAGATGCGCCTTCTGAAACACTGACTTCGGGAACCACGATAAGGTTTCACAAACACGAGAAAAGAAAAAATTAAATCCATAAGGTTAGGGAGAAAATCTGTAAGACGGAGTACAAATAGCAAATGTGAACTAAACCATAAATCACGTGAATAACAAACTAACCCAAATAGCTTCTGGGCACAGCATTTGGGACACGTGTCCTCAGATTAAAGACAAAGAGAACTCGAAACTAAGGCTGAACGCTCGGCGTGGTTCCTCTTCTCTGAGGCCTGGGTTCACAGTTCTGAATCTACTTTTCATGTCAGGATCGAGTGAGTAACCGTACTGTAGGCACAGTGTCACACAGCCTCCTGTCGGGGAAGGAAGGTAAAGCGCAGAGAAGAGAATGAGCCCCAGGGTGTTGGGCTGGATGGAGGGATTGGAGCTCACAGGCTCTGACAGATAGATGGATGGATGGATGGACAGATGGACAAACAGATGGATAGACATGTAGAGGTGGGTACATACACACGTACCTGGAACACATCTCTGTTTCTAAACTGACTTGCTAACTCTGGGCACTGAGAGGTCCGAGCCGCAGCGACACCCCATTAGCGGTGAGCACCCACAGCTCACGGATCTTGGTTTCTAAGCATCATCCTCCGCTGAAAAGAACCAGGCTCCCTCGGGAAATGGCTGTGAATCACTGAAGAAAGGAAGGACTATCCAGCACATGATGCTAGGACAACTGTTATCCATACTGGAAAAAAAGTGAAATTGGGTCCCTAACTCACATCATTTCAAAAGTTGACATTAGACAAATAACAGTAATTGTCGGGTTCAGATGGTCCTTACTGTGAATCAGCAGTTCTAAGTGTTTTATATATTCACAGCCCCTGAGAAAGGAGCCATCACCAACAGGTGAGATCCGAGAAGAAATGGCTTTGCAGTGGAGAGCCAGGCAGCCCCGCTCCAAGGGCTGAGCTCCTAGCCACTGTGCAAAACTCACGCTTGAGAAAAATTTAAGAGAATCTTTTTCTGACCCGGCCCTGGGGTAGGAAAGAATATCTTAAACCAAACTCAAATGGCAGTAACCATAAAAGAAAACATGGATAAAAAAGACTACAGTGACTAAATTTAGAACACTTGTTTCATCAAAATAGACCATAAATAAAGTGGAAATATAAGCCACAAACTAGGAAAAGATATCTGCAAAATGACATAGGATTAACATCCAGCATATACAAAAAGTTCCTAAAAATCAATAAGAAATATGGAGAAAACCACATTTCACAGAAGACAATTTCTAAATGGCCATTAGGACACAAGAAAAGGTACGGTATCAGCTATCACTGCTGCGTAACAAATTAACCCACACGAAGCAGCATAAAACAACAGACATGGGTCAGGCGTCCAGGGGCAGCTGCGCTGGGTGCCTCTGGCCCGAAGCCCGTCACGAGGCTGCGGTCAGGTGCTGGCTGGGTCTGTGCCACGTGGAAGCTGCCGGGGGCTGGAGGGTCCAGGTCGAAGCTTGCTCACCTGGGTTTTGAGGATACATTTCCTTGCAGGCCACTGGAGAAGGCTTCCCTCAGACCCTCACCAGGTGGGCTCTCCCTGGGGCAGCGCCCACAGGTAAGCCGGCCTCCACCAGAGTGAGAACCCCCAAGAGGGAAACTGGAGACGGAGCCTTTCTGTGAGCTGACCTCAGAAGCGGCTCCATCACTCGTGTGCTAGGGCATTGCTTGGCGAGTCCCCACTCCAGCCCGCACTCCAGAAGAGGGGACAGACGGGTGTGGACGCCGGGAGGGGCCCAGTGGGCGTCATCAGAGAGGCTCCACCTCATCAGAGCCAGGGAAGAGGAAATTAAAACCACAATGAGAGCATCCTACACCCTCCAGATGGGCAAAAATCAAGAGGCCTGACAACACGGCGCTGCCGGGTCCATTCGGATGGCGGGAGCTCACACACTGCTCGTGGACGTGTAGGTTGGCGCAGGCACCGTGGGAAACGATTTGGCATCACCTTGCCAGGTGTAGAGCTGCACGCTCTGCAACCCTGCCCATCCGTCCTAGAAAAAGGCCTGCGAGGGGCCCAGAAGGCCCAAGCAAGCAGAGTCATAGCAGAACAATCCAGTGCCACCAGCTGTCTACCAAGAAGAGTGCAACCGTACAACCCACACAACTCCCACAGGATGAATGACCCTGGGCAATGCACAGGCGTCCTCTCGATACAGGTGGCCGTGGGTCGAACGAAATGCAATCAGCCTGGAGTTGCAACCCGGCCCGGAACACCCGCTCCGGCATGCCACGAGGACACCTGGCAGCCACTCACCACCGTCCCCGCCGGCCCGGCCCACAGCTGCCCTCCCTGACCCGGCTCCGGAGGGTCGGCACGGCCTGCTCTTTCTCGGCCCACATCATCAGGTCACCTTTGGAGAGAAGCAAAGGACAGAGGCCAGTGGTCGTCGTCCGACGGTGACAACCTGCCTCGGAGAGCCGGCGGCCAACCCTGCCCAGAGCCGCCCGGCAACAGGGAGCCGCTGTGCTCGGCTCCGGCGCGGCCACCCGTGAGGAGGGCCTGGGTCGCCTCCGTCCCGCAGAGAAGAACCGAGAGCTGAAGAGCGACCTTTCCATCGGGCGGGAGACGGGTACCCGCGCAGCCTCCCTGCCGGGCTGGGGCCTGCCTGAGGCGGCGACAAGGGGTCCAGCCCTCCGCAGCGTGGGCAGCAGAAGCCCCAGGAAGCGAGCGTGCAGCCCCTGGGTCACACACACCCGCTGCCCTGATCGCCGCCAAAACCCAGCCGCCCGGAGCTCCCGGGGAGGTGGGCGGCCCTGAGATCTTCAAGAAGACAAAGCCGCAGGTCCTGCCAGGGGAACTGGGTTTGGGGCCCACGTGCATCACTGAAGAACATTTTAGCTGGACGTTAGGGGAAAAAAGCTGTCATTTTTCTTCCACCCACTTTCACAGACCCCTGCCTTCTTGGGACTGTCCCCGTTCTGGAACAAACAACTTTGGGAGGAAGTCTAAATTGCTTCAAGTAGTCAGCAAGGCATTTTAGACAAAATGTCTCAAAAGGCTACAGCTTTTACAGGCTGTGATCCAGAAATTCCGCTTCCAGGAATTTATCCTACGGAGACAATCAAACAAATATCCACAGTTGTATGAACAAGGATGTTCAAACAGCTTTGTTTTTAAGACTCAGAAACAAAACTATCCAAGTGTCCGAGGATAAGAAGTTTGTAACAAAGTGCGGAGCAGTCCGTGGGGGACCTCTCTGTAATTTTTGACAAAATGTATCTGTCCTAGATTACGGGAGCCCTTGGCATATGTTCTGCCCGAAAAGGTACAGAAGGCTCAGAAGCACCTGCGCAGACCCGTCACTGTGGTCGGAGCTCCCGGGAGAAACGCTGGAGCCATTAAAACTCTTTCCTTTGTGCTTGACTCCGTTTATAATTCTATACATGGAAATTAGATTGCTTTTATGTAAAACTCTTTTTCTTCCTTCTCTCAAAGCCCCTTTCCATCTGTTTAACACAGCTGGATTCTGCTTTAAAATGTTATTACATTGCACTCAATTTTAAAACACTAAAATTCCTAAAAAACAAAGAAGGCACCAAACCGCTAATCCCTCCCTAAAGAGGCGCCCTCCTTTCCGCGGCCGCGGCGAGCAGCCCGTTCCAGGGCTCGGCAGCCACCTGCGCGTCCCAAATGCCCCGGAAGGCCGGTCAGAGGAGCAGGCCGGGGGTCGGCCCGAGGGCTGCCGGCACCTAACCCATCGGTTCCGCGAATTCCAGAGAAAGGCCGCGGGCGACCCTCCCCTTCGCCCCGGGGCGCACCCGGGGAGCGCCTCACCTGGCTCTTCCGGGGGACCCGCCGCGCCCCGGGCGGACCTTCGGCCCCAGGCCTCGCCCCTTCCCCGGGCACCGCGCCCCCGCCGCCGGGAGCGACAGGCCGAGCCCCACGGTGGGGTCCCGGGTGGTCCGCGGAGCCGGGGGAAAGGTGACTTCCCGCGGCCAAGGCTTAGAAAGGAGAACGGGACGGGCGAGGCGGAGCCCCGGCGAGCGGGGCGCGGCAGGGCAAAGACCCCGGGGCCAGCCGTTATCTCGCGTTTCCCGCGGCGTTGGCCTCCCCGGCTGCCGCCCTCAGCAGACGGCTCCAGAAGGCGCGAGTGCGACGCGCTGGGGCTGGCCGCGCCGGCCGGGGTCGAGACGCGCCTGCAGGCGCAGAGGCAGCCTCCGCGGCGCCCGCGGCCGCCCTATTGTCTCCGGCCAGCCGGAGGCCAGAGCATCTCCCCGTGGGGAGGTGCGCGCTGGACCGGGAGAGACGAATCCCCGCGCCCGCGTCCCCGCGTTACTGCGAGCGCGGCCGGGCGGTGGTCCCGGGGCCGCGACTCCCTAGGCCCCGACTCGGCTGGGAGCGGCGCCGCGCGGAGGACCCTCCCCCACTCCGGAGCGTCGGTAGCCCCGACGCCGCGGTCCCTCCACCCACCGGTCGGAGCAGGACTGCACGCGCCGGGGTCTCGGGGCGCATTCGGGGGGCGCAGGGGACGCCCGGGGCCTCTGCCTGTGGTCATCGGAGCACGGGCGCGCGCGGGTGGGGCGCCCGCCCCGGGCTCCCCGCAGGACCCTCGCCGACGGCCGGGACGGGGAGAGACCCCGGGCCGCGAGGGTGGGCGGCGCGGCCCGGGAAGCAGCGGCTGCGGGTGCGCGGCGCCCCCTCCGCGCAGGGCCCTCGGCGAACCCCAGGAAGGGGCGGCGCCCGGCCTTAAGGGCGCGCGGCATTTAAGGTGGCCGGCGCGCAGCCGGGGCGGGGGGCGCCAGGGGCCGCTGGGGAAGGACCCTCGCCCTCCCCAGCCCAGGGCGAGCCGCGGGGGCAGCCTCGCAGCCCCGGAGCTGCATCCCCAGGCGGCGGCGCGGGGAGCGCGGGTGCGGCCCGGGGTCTGGCCGTGCGGGACGGGGCGACAGGGAAACTGATCGCGGGGCGCCCGGGCCCGCCGGGATCTCTGCACCGCTGGGGGCCTCGGGGCCGCGCAGGAGCGGAGAGCAGCGCGGGGGCGGCCCGCACGGCGGGCTCGGGGAGAAGGCCGCGCGCAGCGGGTCGGGGCGGGAAGGCGCCGGCAGCGGGGAGCAGGAGGGAGCAGGTGCCGGGCGGCGGGGCGGGGCCTGCCGAGCGGGGCCGGAAGTGACGCCCAGGAAGCTGGCGGCGCACTCCTCACCGCCCCGCAGGCGCCCTTTCCCCGGTGCGCGACGCGCCTCCGCCGCGGGCGCTGCTGGCCCCTCCGGACTGTACCACCGACGCCCAGAGGGGGCGAGGCCTGAGCGCCAGCCCCCCCCGCGGCCGCGCACTGGCGCCCTCCGGACCGTACCACCGCGGCTGGGGCGGGGGCCGTCTCTACGCCCCCGAGGGGCCGCCTTCTGAGTTTCAGCTTCACGAGCGGAAAACCCAAAGAGGCTTAATTCTAAAAAGAAGTGAAGGGATTTATTGGACATGTAACACGCTAGCCCGGCACCGCGACCAGCTTCGGGTGCAGCCGGATCCCGGGCGGAGGGGCCCGGACCCTCCCGGGATCGCCGCAGTCGGGGCAGGTGGACAGGTCCTTGTGGGAACGGGTGCGCTGATTGGCTGGGCCGTGGCGCGCTCCGCCCAGGGGCGTGGCCGCTTCAGGCCACGTGGGCGCCGCGGGCGGGGGGGGGGGGGCTCAGGTGCGCGCGCAGGTGCTCGCCGGTGGGTGGTCCCTGTGGCGCCGAGTCGGGGCGCAGTCCCAACGCGGGGACCCCGGCCCCGGCTGCCTCGGCGCTGTTCCCACCCCCGTCCTGGGGCTCCTTTTCAGGAGTGAGGTCCCCGGCCGCAGGGCCCTCCTTAGAGGCCACTTTGGAATTGCGTGAACGTTCACTTGCTTTCACACCGGCAACCCCTCGGTGTCCCGCGGGCTCCGCGGCCGGTCCCGGAGGCGGCGGGTGCTGGGGCCCCCTGCGCCCAGGCCGAGTGGAGCCTGAAAACGGGAAACGTGGAAAGCAAGCTGCAAACGTGAGCTTAGTAAATGTTTACTAAGAGCTCTGCACGCAGTAGGGTGCAGTCATCGCTCCAAACTCCGTGCTCACGATGACTTCGCAAATCTGCAGGCCGCGGCCTTGCCCGACGGGGCGGGGCCCTTCCCTGTCTGCAAGCTGCTTGCGGCCAAAACACCCCCAAGGCAAATTTGGAAAAACATTCGCTCAATTTTTTATAGCAAAATGTTACATTTCATGCGCCCACCCCATCAGCTGGGTGCGCAGAGGGGCCCCCGCCCAGCGCTGCCCCTACTGCCCCCTGCCAGGGGAAGCCACACTCGGGCCACAGCACACAGCGTGGCCTCTCTCACTTTGCCGTGTGAAGGGGTCTCTCCCTGTTCTTAGAAAACGCCCCTTTAAGTGGCTGCGTTTGACGGCCCATGAGTAGTTCAACGTTCCTGTAGTTTTCACCGTCAGCCGGGTCTCCTCCCCAGGGTTCCAAGGACTAGAACTTCGGGGCCTAGGGTCAGGAAACGGCTCCCAGACCCGGGCCCAAGGCAGCGGGGCTGCCCGGAGTGTCCAGAACGCCAAAGGAAAGCATTCGTGGCCAGGTCTGGCGCTGTCCCCTCACCCCTGCCTCTCCCGTGCAGCGGGGGTCTGGACTCAGGCGCTGGGCTCTGATGTGGGAGCTCCAACAGGGTGGTGAGTGTGACACCTCGGGACCCCAGATGAGCCACTGCCCTAGGGGACAGTGAGGACAGCAGGGAGGAGTGGCCAGGGAATGGGGTGGAGGAGGGCGGCTGGAGGGGGCTGCAGAGCCACCTGTGCCGCGGCCCATGTTGGCTGGAGCCAGGACACACCACCTGCCTGGGGCCTCCTGCCCACCAGGTGACACCCACCTGGGCACCTGGCCCCTCCCCCGGCCTCAGGAGAGGCCCCGCCCAGCCCCCCGGCCTGACGGCTATGTTGGGTCACCTGCGGTGCCCTCCCTTGCTGGCCCTGGTTGGACAGGTTTGTCTGGGGGCAAGGCAGGTGGCGGGGGCAGCAGGGAGCTGGGTTCTGGTGGTCAGAATGTTCCAGCACATTCCGAGCCTGGCCTCCATCGGGCCTGCTGAGAAGGTCCCTGATGTGAGTGGGCAACAGAGTGTCCTGGGTCTTCCTGGAGTCCAGACAAGGCTGGAGGTGGTTGGAACTTCCAGAACCTTCCAGAAGGCCACCTGGGCTTGTCGTGGCTCCTTGTGCGACATCGGCTCCATCGTGAACGTCCATGCTCGTGGTGGGGAAGGCGCTGGCCATTTGCCACCTGCTGCCTGCCCTGCGGGGCCGCCCCTGCCCTCACTTTGGCCTGAGGCCACACAGGGGAGGTGAGCGCAGCACCTCGGTGCCAGCTCGGGGCTCCCAGGGCACCCGCAGGCTCAGCCTCCCAGGCTCCATGCCAACCTTTGACCTGTTCCCTGCCCTGCTCCCGGGTCCTGCCAAGGCTACAGGCATGGAGAGGGGCCATGGCAGTGAGGTTCATGCAAAACTGCTGGGGCCAGAGGTCACGGAGCTGAGTGCAGTGGGGCTCCCGGCAAAGGGTTGGGGCACCCCTGGCTTATGCCTGTGTCCTCTCTCCAGGGGCCAGGGGCTGCCCCAGGTGCCGGAAGGGGCCATGCTCTGCCCTTTTCCTGAGGTGGGTGAGCTGCCGCCGAGACCCCCAGGCTGGGGTGGCAGTTGTGGCCGCCTCTGGGAGCTCCAGGGTCTCTCTCTGAAGCGAGTGTCCCTCAGCGTCATCCGCTTGGCCTCCCCGTCCTGCTCAGACCTGTCGGGACCATTCAGGGAGGCTCAGAACATGCCAGAAGCCCCCTGCATCTGCCACCTCTCTCCTCCCCGCTTCACCCCCCAGCAGGCCCCCACCTCCACTGCTGGGCCCCTAGACAGGCAGGTTCCCAGATCCTGGACACCCCGTGGCCCGGGGAACTGGCCGGCCGCACCGTCCTGACCGGGCTGAACCCAGGGCTGGAGCAGCCGCTTCCAGGGGGCAGGGTCCTCTGAGCCTCGGGTCAGGGTGCAACCGGGCAACTCGCCCCTGCCCCCTGCACCAGGCCAACCTCGTCCTGAAACATGGACCAGTTTCCTGGAGGGCAGAGCGGCCCTCCCCAGCCTTGGGGTCCCCAGTAGGGCACGGGGAGCTGAGCAGCCCTTTGAGGACAGGGTGTGACCAGCTGGTTGAGACCGTTGCCCCCAGAGGGCTGACATTTGTCCTGTGGGCCTGGGGCCCCTGCAGCCTCCACAGCCTGGGCTGAGCCCCGGGTCCCGCACGGCCCTCGCCTGCCATGTGGGATTTTGAAAGCTCGCGGAGAACAGCCTGACCCTCCTCTCAGCCTTTCCTCAGCTGTGCCATGCGGGGGCCACGGGCTTCAGAGCACCCCCAGGGGCACCCAGGGCTGGCTGCGCAGAGCCAGAGTAGCTACACAACCCAGTGTTTTGTACAAGTCTGTTTATTGAAAGGATCTTAAAATAGTAATAAGGCTTTCAACATTAACAAATTTTCAGGATATTAACAATATGAAACATTAAGAATTTACTTCAAAAATACAAAGTGTTCTAGATCATTCCAACTTCATGCTGCCGTAGGCCTTGGCTGTCACTTGCTTTTCTGTCTGAGGGACAAACTGCCAGTCTTCTGGTCCAAACCAGGAGGCCCAGCCCAGCTGGCGGGTGGGGAAGGGGCAATGGTACAGGGCTGGGGGGGGCCGAGGCCCGGATACCCTCACCAAACATCAGACGTTGCAGTGCCCAGACAAGGAGCAGGGGGCTGGAGCCAAGGAAGTCCTCGCGAGCCAGACTGGGCGTAGCCGCTGCCTGCAGAGCGAGCAGAGGGCAGCCGTGCCCGGGAAAGGGCAGCCGCGCCCTTCCTGTCCCCGTCAGTTTAACAGGTGAAAAGGCAAAACCCAGAGAAACCAGTGGCCCTTCCCGGGTGGGCTGCCCACCTGCCACCTCAGCGAGAGCCCCTGGCCGGGAGGCAGCCAAGGGTCTCCCCGCCAAGCCATTCAGGCCCCTGCCGCTAACAAGCTTGTCTCGTGCCATCCCGTTACAACTGCAGAATAGAAATGCCAAGTGGCTCTCCCAGGGCCGGGCCCCGGGGGCACTCGGACTCGACACAGTGGTCCCAGCGGGCGCCGGCGCAGAGCACAAATGTAAACGCTGAGCGAGGCTCGGTTCTCCCGAGCGCAAACCCTTCCCCTCTCGGCGCTTCCCAGAAGTGCGCACAATAAAACATGTACATAAGCACTTCGGGAGTTTAAAAGGATCTCTAAAAAGTACGTTCGGGTTTCAGACTTCTGCCAGGGGCTGAAGGGGTAGGAATGTGCGTGGGGTCTGCCCTCTGGCCACGGCGCCTGCCGAGCTGCTGGGGAGGACGGGGGTCCCCGGGGGCCAGGCTGTGGGGGCCGGGAAGAGCCCCACCCAGCATCTCCAGACACCAGCACTGCTCGACGGCACCGGCTCAGGAACTTGAGTCCTGCCCTGTGTGGCCTTGGCGTGGTTTTGGGGGAGAAGGCAGAGGGGTGGAGGGAAGCAGTATGGCAGAGGGAGGGGTCCACTGTGACGCTGACCCCTCCCCTTCGGCCCCGGAGACCCTGAGGACAGCCCCCCAGCTCCCAGGCCGCTTCTCGCTCTGCCAGTTTAGAAATGGGAAAGGAGATCAGATTTAAAACATTAAAAATCAGCTGATTTGGTTGACAAAAGGCAAATCTGGCGTCCTTCCCGGGCTGAGAGGAGGTGGCCAGCAGCCGCCCCGGCGGCCAGGCTGGCTGCCGTGTCCCGGAGGAAGGCGGCCTAGCCCTGCCCAGTGCCCCCGTCGGCGTCCACATCCGTGTCCTCGTCCTCGGGGAAGTGGGACTGCTTCTTCCGCACGTTCCAGTGCAGGCACTGGGCCAGGCTCTCAAACCAGTCGCTCACGGGCTCCCGGACACAGATGGAGGGGAGCGGGTAGCAGGAGGTGGTGATGCTGATGCTGAGGGTGGGGGGCTCAGGTGAGGATGGGGGTTCCTCTCCGGAGAACCAGACAACACCTCAGGGAGCCCACCCAGGTCGCCCTCTGACCCTGGCGGTCCCATGGCTGCTGGATGCACCCCATCTTTGGCCTGTCCCTCTCAAGGGGGATACTGTTGTCTGAGTGACCCTGCACTTCCCTCTGAGCTGAGGAGCAGCTCAGGAAGCTGACCCATGCCCTGAGGAGGCCAGAGGGGACAAGGGTGTCACCCCAATTGCAGACGAGCAGCTGGGAGCACCTGGGGCTGCTCCATGCAGCTGATGACTCGTCTTTGCCGCTGCAGCCACTGGGTGGGCTCACTGGGCACAGCCCAGCCCCGGGATGCCCACCCTGCCCCCGGGCCCCAGCTGGGCCGTGCAGACGCACCTGTCCCCGTGACTGATCTCCTGCCTCCGCCGGCCATCGAAGGACACCCATGCGGTGTTCCTCGCCTCTGGGGACAGTGTGATCTGAGGGGGCAGGGCAGCGGGTCAGAGCCCAGCCTGGAACTGGCCGCGACAGCCAGCAGGTGGGCCCTGGGCTCCCTGCCCGCCCCTGGAGGCCCACTCTGACCTTGAGCTCCACTCCGGCGGGCACCACAATGGGCCGGAAGGACAGTGAGTGTGGGCAGATGGGCGTGAGCATGATGGCTGGCACGTTGGGGTGGATCATGGAGGCCCCAGCTGCAGCCGCGTAGGCCGTGCTGCCCGTTGGGGTGGACACGATCACGCCTGAGGAGTAGGGGCCCGGGGGGTCAGCCACGGCAGGGCGGCCCCATGCCTCGCCCCAGGCCCGCGCACCCCACACTCACCATCGCCCTGCACGGTGGTGATCAGGTGTCCGTCCAGGTAGACGTCCACGTTGGACAGGTAGGAGGAGGGGCCCCTGTCAATCACCACCTCGTTGAGGACCTGTGGGCAGAGGGGCGGCGCTCAGAGGGCGGGAGGCCTGCCGGGTGCCGGGACCCCTGGGTGGGCTCCTGGGTCACACTGGGCTCTCCCTGAGGGGCCCCCGGGGGTCTCGGCCCAGTTGCCGTGTCCCCCCCCACCCCCGTGCCGGGTCACGCCCGCACCTGGTACTGCACAACCTGTTTCCCGGCCTCAGGGTCCAGGCCCGGGGCCAGCACCCCGATACCGCTGACCCCATTCTGGATGGCCGCCGCCTTGCCCCGCAGCTCCTTGGCTACGCGCACCTTCAGCCGGCTCCGCAGGATGATGGCCGCATTTCCTGGAAGCCAGCGGAGGTGGGGGAGGTGCCGTGGGGTGGGACCCCCGCCCATCCCCCTGTGGAGGCGCCCCCTCCGAGGAAAACCCCTGGCAGCATCGCGGGAAGCTCGGGCTTCCGGGTCAGTCCGAAGCGCCCCAACTTTTAAAAGCTGCGCAATGTGCGGCCACAGGTGCCGCCCCGGCCGGAGCACTCACCCTCGATCACCTGCGCCACCTGGGCCTGGAAGTTCTCGAAGTTGAACGGGGTCAGGAAGCCCAGCGACCCCAGGTGGAAGGCCATGACCGGGGGCACGCTGCCCTGGGGGGTGGGGGTGGGGTGGGGGGAGGGGCGTCAGCTCGGCCCCGCCCCCAGGCCCCACGGGAGGGGGGGCAGCCCAGCGAGCCCCGCCCACAGCCCCCCCCAGCTGCTTTTGCAAACGTGCTCAGTTGCCAAACAAGTGAACTGAGAGAGCCGCCTCCGGGCGACCCAGCAGGGCACCGCGAGGCCCCAGCCCCAGGGTGAGCAGAGGCGCAGAGAGCAAACGCTCACAGCCCACACCAAAGCCGCTTCCCACCGCGGGGGCCACCTGGAAGAGCGAGGAGGCGTACAGAAGCGTCCCGTCCCCCCCCAGGCAGATGATGAAGTCTATCTGGTTGGAGATGTCGTCGTAATCTAGGAGACAGACACACGGGCGAGGTCCAGCTGCCCTGTGGTCCGGACCCGGACGGGGCAGGGAAGCAGAGCCCCGGCCCCACCGGCCACGTCAGATCCCCCCGACCCAGCCAGAGGCGCCTCTTCAAGACCCACCTTCCCTGAAGGTGCAAAACTTCCTCTTCACTGGTCCGAAGTTCTCGTCGCTCACGATGGCGGGGTCTTCCAGAACTTTCTTTTCCACATACACAATCATGTTGTTCTCCTAAAAGCGAAGCAGGCCCATGAGCCCTTCAGGCGCCCTTCCTGCTTCGGCGCCCGCTGGGCCTTCTAAGCCGCCAGGAAGCCACAAGAGGTGAAAAGAAACGCTTTTCCTTGGCCGGCAGGCAGCTCTCCGCATGCTTCTCCCACACCGCGCCTGTCCGCCAGGACCCGCTCGGCCTCGGCAGCCTCCCGACCCCCAAGGCTCCCGACCCAGGGGCTAGTGCGGCCTGGACGCGGCCGGAGCCCCTGCGGGTGGCGAGGCCAAGTCGGGCCCCCAGGCCGGGCAGTGGGCGCCGGCCGACACGGCGCCACCCTTCCCGCCGCCCCGTCCCACCGAGCCGGCTACCTCCACGAGGTACTCGCACAGCTGCTTGAAGGGCTGCAGCAGGCCGGCGTCCCGGATCTTCTTGATGACAAGAACGCTCTTGGGACGCTTGTTCCACGTCAGCCGCTGGCTCGCGGGGTCCTGGATGTGCCTTTGTTGGGGGGAGAAGAGCTCACTCCAGGCACCCCTCCCGTGATGGAGAAGGGCAGGGTGCGTGCAGGGCAACGCGGGCTCCGGGAGACGTGGCCTCGGCTCCGGACATGCGTCCCCGACAGCCGCTCGACTCGCTCCACCTGTGCACACTCAACCCAGTGCCCGCCGTCAGCTGCCCCTCCAGGCATGGCCCCACAGCCCGGGGCCCCCCAGGGCGCCCACCCGCAGCCCCTCCCCGCGCAGCCCCGGTCGCTGAGAAGCCTCTTCCAGTTCCTTAAAGACTGTCCCCAGAGGCTCCCTGGGAGCAGAAGGTCACTCAGAGCCACAGAGCTGCCCCCCAGGAGAGCCGGGACCTGCAGCCGCTCCTTCCGGGGCTCCCGGCGCCACACATCTGGGGAGCAGCCTGGGGCTGTGCTTCGGGAACAAGGAGCTCACCTTCCCCGACGTGAGACCCGCCTCCCAGAGCCAGCTGCAGCCACCAGGCAAGGAGCGTCAGGCGCCCCATGGCCACCACACCCGGGCGGGGGGCAAGAAGTGGGGTGCTGGAGAGTGGGGTGCCCACATCAGTGCACAAGCCACGGGGAAACCCGGGGCAGCCCTAGGGGGACGTGGAGCCACGGGGGCCCTCAGTGCTGCCTGGGACGCCCCCTGGGTCGGAGACCACAGCCGCCGCGCCTCGGCTCCAGCCTGCCAGGAGGGCTCTGTGCAGGCCGGCCAGGGCTTCCCTTCCTGGATCCGTCCCCACCCTGAGAAACCTGCTCGCATGGGCCTCGCAGAGGCGCCCGTCTTCTGAGACCATCCGCGGCAGAAGCAAAGGGTGGGCAGCCTCATCCTGTGGGTGCCGACCCTCCCACGTCCCTGCTGATGACACGCTCCACGGCTGCCCAAGCTGCCTGCCCAGGGGGGTGGCCGTTTGTGCCTTGCCAAACAGCAGCAGTAGACACCCCACAAAACTCCCGACCGTGCACCTGCCACTAAAGGCTTAATTCCTGCCTCCTAAAAACTGAAAACGACACAGAATTGTAAAGTGACTTGTTAAAGGTTTTATAAAACGACCAAGTCAAAGAGCTTCCCAAAGTTAAAAATCAAGCTAAATGCAACCTGGGGCTCCTCATCGTCTACACGGCCCCTCTGCAGGAACGCGCAGCCCTGGGGTCCCTCTCGGGAGCGGGCGTCAACCTCAGGTGTCCCGCCCCTGCCACACTGGGCTGGAGAGGCCGCCCCAGGACAAGCGCGGCTGGGAGGCCTGAGGGTGCCGTGTCCCTGGGAGGAGCCCCCAGGCCACCGCCGGAGAGAGTCACGGGCCGGCCGCCATCCAGGAAGGGGCGAGGGCGCGGCTGCCCCCAGGGTCAGCACCCGCGCGTCCCTGCACAGGCCGTGCCAGCCCCAGCTGCCTGGCCACAACCCGGTGACTCACCGCAGGGCCCACCTGGCCACGCCCGAGGAGGCCACAGGGACACCCTTTCCAGACGGGCCTGCAGGGGCCGGGACCCCTGACAGCTGGGCCTGCAGCTTCTGTCTGCTCAGGGGGCCAAACGCAACCTCATATTGGCAACCTCATCCTCAGCTCGACATACGTTAACAACACGTGCTCCTGGTGAAAACTTCAGGCAATAAAGAAAAGCCCCTCGCCATGGACCCTCTGCGACATCTTACTTTCGAGCATTAGTGGGAAAAGTTAAGCTAAGCCATGGCCACTCCCACCCTGTACGAGGCCCGGGAAGGGGGTACAGGCACACGTGGCCCCCGGAGGCTAGGGTCCCGCCCGACCCCACAGGTGACGGCAGGGCAGGCCCACCTCGGGGGGCAGCCCCAGCACACCCCTGCCTGCCTCAGCCGTTTCGTGGGGCAGGAGCTGGGTGCTGACCAGGGCCGCAGCCCCTGGGCCGAGCCGGGGTGACGGGAGAGTGGGCCCAAGCTGAGCAGCTGAGCCAGGCCAAGGGCAGGTGTGGGAGGCAGGGGCAGGGGCTGCCGCTACCCCCAAACTGACTGATGTGGAAACAGCTCAGAGGGTAGCGGTGAAGGCCCGGGCTGCTCAGCAGACCCGCAGGCACCGGCCTGGTGTCCCGGCCAGCGTGTGCGCCCCACTGCGTGCCTGCAGACACCCCCAGACGCCCCTCACCGACCAGCCAAGCACGGACTGGCCGCTGCCTTTTCCTCCGTAGAACGTGGAACTTTCCGCTGCTCCCCAAGCCCCACGCCTCACGACGCCCTGAGAGGTGAAACCCGGCCCCGCACCACACGCAGCACAGGCCGTGCTGCCGGGGGCGAAGAGGACGTGCACAGGCTGCAAAACAAGCATCGGAGCTGAGGCGGAATTCCAGATTCGTAAACAGAGCACCTCTAGAAGACGATCACTTGAGCACTTTTTCCATAAAACACAAACCGCAGCTCAGCCATGACACAGCACGGGAACCCTGCCTGGACCCCTGGAACTGCGACGCCGAAGATCAGGGGGACGGTGAGATGGCACCAGTCACTTGTTTGTCCGGGCACGGCTGTGACTCCACAGAGGGCCGGGGCAGGGCCGCCAAGACAGAACCGGTGTAAACGAGCGAACTCAGACGGAGAAAGCCCGAGGAGGCGTCTGTGTTCGTGGAATAACGGAAGGAGAAACAAACTCCAGCCACCAGGCTTGCCAGGGGGAGTACAAGCAGCTTTTCCCATAGAGCATTTTACTGCTAAACACACAACAGTGTCCTTAAGCCTCTTCGGCTGTCGGCCTTCGGCTCTGCTGTGGCCACGTCACGGAGCCCGGCGGCCCCGGGGGGACGTGTCCCCGGCCGCTCGCGCGCAGCAGGACGCGGCTTTCCTGCTCCAAACCCCGAGACCACGTCCTCTGCGCTCTGAACCTCAGGGTGCTCTCACAGCAACAACCCGACAGCCCCGGCCCCCCGGCACTCACATGATGGTCTGGGGGTTCTGCAGCACGCAGGCCTTCGGTCCGAACGTGGTCACCGGGCATGGCCCGTGCAGAGAGCGCGTCCTCCTGCAGGGAGAGGGCACAGGCGGTCAGTGGTCACAGTCAAGGTGGCGGGGGGCACAGGTGGACAGACAGGGAGCCCCTCAGCCCACGAAGGGGAGCTGGCTCCCAGGTGCCCGCGTCCCTGCCTGCCCGCGCTCCAGCACAGCGCCCGGCACCCTGGGGAAGCACAGAACGCCTGGGAATGAGCACCCCATGAGAAGAGCTCCCAAGCCAGTGTGGGTTTTCGGGTGCCACCCCAGAACAACCGAACACGACGGTGGGGGTGAGGCTGGGAATCTGAATTTGTGGAAAACGCCTCCCAGTGACTCCGTGGGATCTGCAGAAACACCCCTAAATAAAGGAGAGCAGATTCTAACAAAATCGTTCCACCGAGCTGTCTGACGCTGGCTGAGCAGCCTCGCAGACCAAGCCCAGGGCTCTGACCCCACGTCCCGCCTGGCAGCTCGGGGGACACGGAGCTGGGGACCACGTCTGCCACCATGCAGGATGGAAGCTTCAGCCTGCAGCAGGCCTGGGAGGGTCCCACAGGTGCAACATCCACATGCAAAAACCAGTGGCATTTCTGTACACTAGCAATGAACAATCTGGGAAGGAAATCAAGGAAAACATCCATTTACAATAGCAACAAAAAGAATCAAACATCTAGGAACAGAAGCAACCAAGTATGTAAAGGACTTATGCACAGAAACTATAAAACAATGCTGAAAGAAATCAAAGAAAACAAACAGGACATTCTGTGTTCATGGATCAGAAGACTAAACGTTGTTAAAATGTCAATTCTATCCAAAATGATTTAAGATTCAATACATTCCCAATCAAAATTTCTATAGCCTACATTGCAGAAATGGAAAAGCCCATCATCAAATTTATATGAAAAGGTAAGGGGCCTTGAACAGCCAAAAACATTTTGAAAAAGAATGAAGCTGGAAGACCAAAACATCCCAATTTCAGAACTTATTACAAAGCTACAGGAAACAAATCAGCATGGCATTGGCACAGGACAGACACACAGACCAAGCTCAGCAAAAGTCCCTCATGTCCATGGCCTACGATTTTACACGTGGTGCCAAGTCCACGGGGACAGAACTGTCTCTTCAACAAACGGTGCTGGGTGAAATGGAGACCCACCTGCAAAAGAATGGAGGGCACCCCTACCCTTTCACCATATACAAAAAGGAACTGAAAATGGATCAAAGAGCAAACCATGAAACTCCTAGAAGAAAAATGTGCTGGTCTGAAACCGTACGCACCGCAGAAAAGCCTGATCCTGAAGCTAACCAGCTCCTGTGGGGTGAGCCACTGTGAGCAGGAGCCGCTGGCGAGGCTACCTCAGTGACCGTGCGGCCCAGCTCACCCAGGCGGACTCGCTCCTGTTACGGGAGCCGGGAGTCCTTTACAGAATGAATTCAGACAAAGAGGGAGAGAAAGCCACGAAAGCAAGATGGGAGCAAGGAAACCAGGAGGAGGCGGAGGCTGACAGATGACACGCGCCCTCCCACGTGGCGGAGGAGCCCAGGGTCGCCGGCAGCCGGCCTCCGGGGGGAAGGTCTCACCCTGACGACACCTCGACTCTGCCGTTTTCACCACCTCAAAGCTGTAAGCTTGTGAGCGGATAAGCTCCCGATGTTAAAGCCGGCCCACTGCAGGGGACGGTGCTTCCAGCGGCCAGAAAACTAGACCAAAGCCGCAGGGACGCACCTTCGGGACCCCGCCGTAGGCAACGGTTCCTTAGACTCTCACTAAGAGCACGAGCAACAAAAGAAAACACAGATAAACGGGACTTCACCAAAATTAAAAACTTTTGTGCATCCAAGGACTCTGTCATGAAAGTAAAAAGAACCTACAGAATGGGAGAAAATATTCGGAAAGCACATACCTGATAAGGGTTTAATACCCAGAATATAAAAAGAAATCTTGCAACTCAACAACAAAAAGACAACCCAATTTAAAAATGGGTAAATGATTTGAAGAGACATTTCTCCAAAGAAGATAAACAAACGGCCAGAAAGCACACGAGAAGATGAAATGTCAATCGAAGCCACAGCGAGCCACCACGTCACACCCGGAACGGCCGCTGGTGAGAAACTGAAAACCACGGGTGCGGGAGGAGGGAGCAGACCCTCGTCCCTGGCTGGTGGGGACGCTCGCGGGTGCAGCCGCCGGGGAAGGTGGCCCGCTGCTCCTCGCTGCCCTACGAGAGACCCCGTGGGGCAGGCAGTCCCACCGCCTGAGGGCCCGGAAGAGGGACCGCACCAGCGAGCACAGCTTTGTGCACAGAAATGGCGCAGGGCGGGGCGGGGTGAGCAAAACCTGTCCTTCCTGCACGCCAGCAACTCCTTCAATAAAAGATGAATTAAAAGCCACAACACAAACAAAACCTGGGAGTGACCGTGTATCCCAAGGCCACTGCTCCGTGCTGCACACTGCGCCTCTCCTGCACACGGGTTTCGCAGTGACTTTTTGCACACTTTCCTCTTGCCACTCTCTGGGTGAAGAGCCATCTCGTCTGGTTAAGACTACACGCTTTTTAAAGTATTTTTTAACCAGAAGCAGGGTTCCTATCCCATGCACACTGTGTAGCTGTGACCCCTGACGTGGTGACGCCACGGTGGCTTCGGCCTAAACCCAGCATTTTGGTTGTTACGGGATCTGAGGAGCAGCCCAGGGGCTCCCAGGGTGTCAGGCTGCCTTCACTTCCACACCCACACACTGCTGCCCAAGCGCTGGGCAGGACAGCACCCTGCGAGCATGCTGCAGCCAGTGCAGGAGTGCAGGGTGTGGGTGTGAGGTGTGGGGGTGTGGGTGTGCAGAGCTGTGGGTGTGAGGTGTGTAGGTGTGTTGGTGTGCAGGTGTGTGTGTGTGTGGGCACGCAGGCATGAAGGTGTGCAGGCATACAGGTGTGTGGTTGTGAGGTTCTGTGTGGGTGTATGAGTGCAGGGGTGTGGGTGTGCAGGTGTGTGGGCATGTGGTTGTGCGTGGGTGTGCAGTTGTGCAGTTTGTGTGGGCGTGCGGCTGTGCAGGTGTGTGTGGGCACGTGGTTGGGCAGGTGGGTGTGTTGGTGTGCAGGTGTGTGTGTGGGCGTGCGGCTGTGCAGGTGTGTGTGGGCGTGTGGTTGGGCAGGTGGGTGTGTTGGTGTGCGGGTGTATGTGGGCGTGCGGCTGTGCACGTGTGTGTGTGTGTGCGCGGCTGTGCAGGTGTGTGTGTGGGCGTGTGGCTGGGCAGGTGGGTGTGTTGGTGTGCGGGTGTGTGTGTGGGCGTGCGGCTGTGCAGGTGGGTGTGGGCGTGTGGTTGGGCAGGTGGGTGTGTGGGTGTGCGGCTGTGCACGTGTGTGCGGCTGTGCAGGTGTGTGTGTGTGGGCACATGGTTGGGCAGGTGGGTGTGTTGGTATGTGGGTGTATGGGCGTGCGGCTGTGCAGGTGTGTGTGGGCGTGTGGTTGGGCAGGTGGGTGTGTTGGTATGTGGGTGTGTGGGCGTGCGGCTGTGTAGGTGTGTGTGGGCGTGTGGTTGGGCAGGTGGGTGTGTTGGTGTGCGGGTGTGTGTGGGCGTGCGGCTGTGCACGTGTGTGTGGGCGTGCGGGTGTGCAGGACGCCTCACCCCTCCCAGGAAGAGGACAGGGACGTGCCTGTGTGCGGGCCCCAAATGGCCATCCCTTCGTGGCCCTCTTTGGTTGCTGGGCAGCAGAGTGAGGGGCCACCAAGGCGGGGTCCTGGCCCCCCAGCTTCTATGGAGCGGAGATGCTTCCTCCCGAGCCTGCTCTTGTCCGACTCGGAAGCCAGATGTGTGCCAGCCTGGCACAGGGAGCCCCGAGAAGCAGGAGGCAGCCGGGGTCCCCCAGCCCGCCCGGGGCCACGTGCCCGGCCAGCGCCCTGCAGCCCCCTCCCGTCCTTCCCCTGCGCGGAGTGTCGCACTCCTCAGAATTTAGATGGACAGAGAGGTGTTACCCAACAGGAGTGTTTGTCACGTTTCTGGAAATCGGGGGACGCGAGGGGCCCTGCTGGCCATACCTGAACTCCTTGGTGCTCCCCGGGGCGGGCGAGGCGGACAGGCTGCGGGACTTGGCCCGGCCCCGCAGTGGGGGGGTGCAGCCCCAGTCCTCGCCCCCGTGGCACGCGGAGCAGCGGAGCGAAGCCGGCTCGGGGCTCAGCTCTTTACTCATGGTGATGCTCTCCTGCTCCATCCCCAGGGCCAGGAAGTGGCAGCTCCGCTCGGAGAAGCACCGGCGCCTTGATGCAACGAAACAAAAGAAAGTAAATAAATGCACGTGCATGTACAGTGATAACACAGACACATATATCCCTTTCCTCAAGGGAAACGTGGCTTTATTTCATTCACCAAAGTACTCTGAAACAGGATCCTTCCATCCCTAAAGTGTCATACAGATAGGGCACACGTGTCCTGGGGCTCAGGCTCCTCTCCCGCAGGGCTCCCGCACAGAGGATCGGCTGCTGCGGGGGCAAGTAAAGGAGTCCCTCCCTCGGGCTCAGGGCCCTGCTCCCGGCGAGGCCGGCTCTAGGAACTCACCGCTGCACCTACAGCTGTCACCGACGCCTGCTCTTACTTCTGCCTTCAGCTTTTCCATAAACAACACCCTTGCTAGCCCTACGGCCAAATCCAATCCCCAATTCCTGCCTAAACGTGCTCCCACACGTGCTCCCTGCCTCGGTAGGTCGCACCTTTGCTTGCCACACTCATCCCAACTCAGAGGGGCCTGAACGTTCTCCGTCCTGCTCGAGGAGCCCCAACGCGGGTCCCCAGGCCCCCGTTCCCGCCCTGCGCTGCCTGCCGGCCACGCCGCCCCTCGAGCCATCCACCTCCTGCCCCAGGCTGGCCTGGCACCCTCTCCCCCTGCTTGACATCACCTCCCCCAGACTCGCGGGGGGCCACGGCGGAGATGAGGCCCGGGGACTGGCGGGGGTGTGCCCACATTTGGGAGATGCTGTGGAGGGCGGGCACAGCGGCCAGGGCTCCAGGACCCGGGCCCCCAGCGAGCCACGCGGAGGACGAAGGTGAGGACCCGGCTGCGGGGGGCCCGAGCGGCAAGAGGACGAGTGTACGGCCCGGGCATGGCCCCGGGTGGCAGAGTCAGGCTCCGTGAGTGGGAGCAGCCCAGAGAGCAACGTCCTCCTCAGTGCCTCGCGGGTAAGAGCCGCCCAGAGAAGAGGGACCCACACCTGGCCCGGCTGTCTACCCCGCGTGCTGGCGCCAAAGCCACCCCGTGCCCCCCGGGGGGCTCCCATCGTCCCTGAGCTCACCACGGCCCTGGCAGGCCCTCTTCCTTATGTGTGAATTTTCATTTTTAACCTGCAACCCCCAAGGAGCACAAGGACATGGCCCCACCTGAGCTGGGGCACCGCCAGCCGGCGTCTCGCACCCATTTCCTTTCCAACAGTGATCCCTCTGAACCTGCGCCCACAGAACACGCTTTTCCCTCCCGGAGCACGTTGCTACGGCCCGTCCCCACTGGCGGAGAGGAAAACCGGGCCAGAGGTCACCTCCCCTGCCCGGCCAGTCTTCCCTCGGTCAGGGAGCTGCAGACCAGCTCCAGCCGGGTGTGCCCTCCGCGAGGACGCCGCAGGCGTGAACCCACACGCGCCCAAGCCCAGCGAGCTCAGTGTTTAAAAGCCACCTACAGGTGGACGGCAGCCAAAGCCAGCCTGAAGTGTATTCACTGAAACACAACAAAAAAGGACTTAGTCACATTAGACTGAATCGGAACCCTCAAATGTGAACTCGTGATCTTAAGAGGCCCTGGCTACCCAGGAGGGCGTGAAAAACAAGCAGACAAACCAGGCTCGTCCAACGCGTCAACACAAGCACCGCGTTTTGGTTTTGTGTCTTATTCTCAACTAAAAGCTACATTGAAGACATCCCGTGTCGAGTGAAGCCAGCCGGACACAAAAGGACAAACGCCACACGATCCCACTGATACGAAATGACTCGAACTGCAAATTCACAGTCCGAGGCAGGACACAGGTTTCCAGGGCCCGGGGGTTGGGGGTGAGGACTTTGTGTCTGGGGCGATGGTGGCGCTTTGGCGACGGAGGGTGGCAATGGCGGCAACATTGCAAGTGGAATTAAGGGCACTCAGTTGTTTGGTTGAAAGTGGTTCAAATGGGAAATGTCATGTTGTACATAAATTACCACAATAAAAACAAACACAGGACGGTACAGCACAGTGAGCCGCAGTATAAACCATGGGCCACAGTTAATGATATGACAACGTCAGTTCATCAACTGTAATAAATGTGCAACCTAATGCAAAAGTTATTAACAGGGAAGTTGTGTGTGCTGGGGGGTTGTTAAATGGCAACTCTGTGCCCTCTGCATGATTTCTCTGTAAAAAAAAATAATAATAAAAATTCATTCATTCATTTTTCAAAAAAGCAACTACAGCTACCGAACTGGTGCCAACCGATTCCACAACCCGGCTTAGATCGGCTTGTCGCCAAAAAGGGCAAGAGAGCCAGCGGAGTCCATGAAACCTTCACAAAGGAAATAATTACCAAAAACTGGAACAACGAGGTCTGAGGAAAAAAAGAGCCCATAAGGGAAGGTCAACAAATTGTATAAAAAAATTGGTTGTCGCAAAGAAGGAACAGAATAAAAGATGATTAGCTTCCAGCTAATTTTCGTGGGAGTCAACTGTCTGCACCCGAGGCCGTGCTCCTTCTGCCCCCACACACCCACCCAGGGGTGCTCGCACGTGGAGCAGTCCAGTCGGAGCTGAGCCGGGCCGGGGAGGGGGGGCGCGCAGCCGCGATCATGGTGGCCAGTCGGCGGCGCAGATGGCCTCAGCCACGGCCAGACTAGCCCAGTGCCCTGCGCCAATGTGCCCCCGGCGTTGGGTGTGGCGGAGGCTGAGGCTCGGGTGGGCTGGGCCAGGGTGAGTGGCTGGGCAGCCCAGAGGCCACACAGGCCCTGGGAGCACAGATGACAGCGCAGCCCCAGTCTCTCGTCTTCTGGAAAGAAGGCCTCTGACTTAGTGCCTTCTAAATTAAAATCAGGTCCTATCATGGTAACTTAAGTTTCCAAAAATACCTAAGACCGGTAATGGATTACAGAACTTTGGCCAAACAAAACTTGACGACCATGCAAGGTAAGCTGTACCAGGTTGCAAAAAGCTAGAATCAAGGTGACAGGGCTTAAAAAGTCCCACTGGATTAAGGGAAGCTAAAAAACGAATAAAATAGACACGGAAGGCTCAGCACGCAGCTCCATAGCGGGAATCTCTCGAAGGCACGTGTGTCCCGTGCCAACTCAGGTCCAGCGGCCATCACAGAACACGCAGCGGAGCCAGCCTGCCGGAGCTGTAACCCCAGGAAACACGGAACCCTCTCGCCTCCAAGAAGGCACAGAAGCAGACACCCAGTGAGGCTATTACAGCCTGAGGAGATAAAGAGAAGAAAGGAATCAAACCCTATGAGGCTGACATTTTCAAAAGGCTCAAGTAATTATTTTTATAATTACTGAATTTTATGTATTTTGCTTGATGTTATGGGTAACATTCAAAAGACAAATTATTCTATGTAATTTTAGTATAAATGGTTGAAAGAAACTTGTCATGTTTGTAATCAATGCTAAAAGTTTAATTTGCTAAGTTTTACTAACTAAAAAGTTAAAGTTTGTCACCGAACAAAGTAGTCCCAAAGGCCTCCCTCCATGCACTGAGCCCCCTGGAAATAGAATAAAAGCCTCCCACCCAACGCAGCATTCCTGGTCCACACGTCTCCACACTACCTACGCCCAAGTCACTTTCCAACAACTCTGCGCACTCCTCCTGGGGAAAGGAGTGAGTGTAATTCATTCCACAGCTAAACAGGTAGGTGATACTGCCTCAGCTTTCACTTTTACTTCAAGAATTGTATTACAGAGTCTTACGGTAACACTTTGTACTATCCTAAATATCCTTAATACATTCATGATACATAATTTTTAAAAAGAATAAAACCAATCGCCAAGTAGGGTTTATTCCAGGAATGCAAGCTGGCTCAATATTCAAGAAAAAATAAATCAATCAATGAAATCCAACACATCAAAAAGCATTTGCAAAATTCAATTATTCGTGATAAACATTCTCAGCAACTAGGAACAGAAGGGAACTTTCTCAACTTGCTAAAGAGCATCCACAAAAAAACTAAGCTTCATCATACTAGACGACGAAAGACCAAATGCCTGACCCCTCAGCCCGGGAGCAGGCAAGGCGGCCCCGCCGCCCCCACTCAGTAGGGCCGCAAGTCCCAGCCACGCGGCACGGCCAAACCAGGTGCAGCCAAAACGAAAAACAAGACCGTTCACTGTCGCTTTAAAAAAAGAAACACTTAGAGACATAAACCTAACAAGACATGTATAAGATCTGTATGCTGAAAATTATAAAACACTGATGAAGGAAATGAAAGAAGATTTATGAGAACGGCGAGGTGGACATGTTCCCAGACTCCGCTCAGTATAGATGTCGGTCACCTCACCTGGACCTACAGGTCTAACTCCCATCTGTCCAAATCCCAGAGCTTCTGTAGATACAGACGTGCTTATCCTAAAATTTATATGGAAAGGCACAGAGACTAGGAATAGCTAAACCAACTTAAAAAAAAAAAAAAGCAGCAGCAGCCACGGAGATGAGTCATTCTGATTTCAAGACTTACTCTCTGGCTGTAGCAATCAACACTGCACGGTGCAGGTGGGGTCAGACAGGAGCTCAGGGGAACAGGAGAGAGAACTCAAGACATGGGCTCACACAACACACCCGAACGATTTTATCAAAGTTACAAAAGCAGTTCAGTGGAGGAAAGAGCCTTTTCAACAAATTGGGCTGGAGCCATTGGACATCCATAGGTAACACAATGAACTTCAAACTGAACCTCACATCTTACACAAAAATTAGCTCCAAATAGATCAGAAAATTAAAGGTAAAACATAAAGGTAAATCTTTGGGACTTAGGGCTAGAAAGAAACTTCTCAGACACAATCCATAAAAGAAAATAAATCAATAAACTAGACTTCAGTAAAATTAGAAACTTTTGCTCTGTGGAAGACTCTTGTTAAGAAGGAGGAAAAAAAACAAGCTACAGACTGGGAGAAAATATTTGCAAACCACATAGCCAACAAAGGACTTGTATCCAGAATATAAAAAGAACTCTCAATAGTAAGAAAATCAACAGCAAAAAAAACAACAACACAGTTAGACAAGAGGATATACAGATGATTAACAAGCACAAGAAAAGATTTTCAATCTCGTTAGCCATTAGGTCATGCAAATTAAAATCACAGTGAGATATCGCTACACATCCATCAGAACAGCTGAAATTAAAATAGTGACTACACTGAAAGCTGGGGAGGTTGCAGAAGAACTGGGTGACTCCTACATTTCTTGAGGGAATGTAAAATGGTACAGCCACTCTGGAAAACAGTTTGGTAGTTTCTTACAAAACAAAGCATATGACCCAGCAATCGTACTCTTGGGCATTTATCCCAAAGAAATAAAAACTTCTGTTCACATAAAAACCTGTATGTGAATGTTCACAGCAGCTTTATTTGCAATAGCCAAAAAGTGCAAACCTAAATGTCCTTTAGTGGTAAACAGTTAAACAAACTGTGGTACAACCATACAATAGAATAGTACTCAGCAATGAAAAGCATGAAATTATTGATTCAAGCAGAAATTTGGGTAGATTTCAAGGACATTATGCTGAGTGATAAAAGCCCATCTCACTAAGTCACATCCTACATGACTCCATTTACCCAACGTTCTCAAAGTGGTGGCCAAGGGGCACGAGCAGCGGCGGCTGCTCCGGAAGGGAGCACCTAGCAGGGCTTTTGTACAGAGGGACACCCTGTCTTCCGATGGTGGCAGGGGTCGCGTGACTGGACACGTGGGATGCGACTGTACATAGTCGCCCACATTCACATACGTCGAACGTGGGGAAATCCCAGTAGTGTGTAGTTCAGTTAACACTGTGCTTCCCACAGGGCTCCTGGGGTTGCTATTGCACTGTCGTCATTCAAGAGCACCACTGGGGGAAGCCGGGCAAAGGATCCAGAGGCCTCTCTGCACTGTGTTTACAACTTCCTGTGGGTCTATAATTATTTCAAAATAAATAATCAAAAAGGATGAACCAATCAAAATGACAAATGACAAATGCATAACTCGTATCTTCTGCTGCTGGCATTTTACTAGTAGCTCTGTTAACATGTGCTTGCAAAGACCCACTTGCTGATTAAGCAGTGAACTAATTTATAAAATGATCATATTAAACAGGAAAGCCAACTTAACAGCGAATCAGGATGGCATTTCATTAAGATTTCCTTGATCTGTTAACTACCCTAGAAGACACATTTCTCACTCCTCCCAAGTGAGCTCAAACTCCTGACAGCATGGGTCCAGTTTTAAACAACTTCTGCGTTCGGAAGTTTAATTAGAAAGTCATACAAACACAAATACAAACATGGTACATTTAATATCCTGTGTGGGCAGTTAGTCAACATTTGTTGAAATAATGAACGAAAAGGAAAGTTTAGTGACAGAAATGGGAAAATGCGCAACCTCGCTAGTTAACAATGAGTTGGGGAAAAAGTGCCTTTTAAATTACCTACCCCAGGGCTGGTGAGCACATGATGAAAGCACGCATTCACACAGCTGCTGGCATATCAGTCGAGAAAGAACTTTTGGAAAGTTCTATGGCAATATGAATCGAGAGCCACCAGAAGGCCCCTCGGACCCAGGGAGGACGGCGCTGAAGGGGATTTACAAAGATGAGGCCCCCCAGGGCCGCCCAGGATCAACGCTGTCCTTTTGCACCGCACGCCCAGGAGCGGCGACCCCGCGTCCCTCCCGAGCCACCATCACCCTTTCCCTCTGAACACGCTGCACCCGCCAGAAGAATCCGCACACTTACTTGTGTCTATTCACTTGTCCCCGTGCACTATTAGGCGCAATCGGGGGCTGGGGAGTTCAACGAGAGCCACCAGCTCCAACAACAGTGACAGAGCCGTCATTGATACCGGCCTGTCCAGGGCAGCCAAAGCCACGGTGCCCGTCGACAGGTGCAGAGGGTGAGAAAATGAGGCGGTTGCAGGGGGACCCCCGCAGGTGAAAGAGCCCCTTCCGCCCACCGCACACTCCCGCCCGGCCTCAGCCCGCGAGCTGGGGCTCCCTCCTGCTGTGGAACTACCCTCGGCTACCGGAGAGTCATGATTTGAGGTAATGAAGAGGCAGGGTCATCAACTCCTACACACAAAAAATCCACCAGCTTGGTTCCCCAAGTTAAACCTACCTTTTCTCAAGCACTAAATTCAATGAAACAAATGCCATTGTTTTCTGTTTTATTTAATTACCAGCACCACATTCCTCCTATTTGCCAGCCACCTGCACTCCATGAGAATTGCTGCTTGTAACTCCAGCTGTCTGGCGACACTTGCTATTATTATTTCTGAATTAAACAGAGTTTTGTGCCAGCCTGGAAATCTAACCACGTACAATTGTTTCCAGGAGGAAAAGCTGTTGAAGAACCACAAAGCAGCGTGGCCACAAAAGTTTAGCAACATAGACCCACTTGTTATTTGGGAATTGTCTACATATAAAGACCAAAGGGCCTACAGGGAGCTTCTCCTGTGAGTTCAGAGGAGAAAAAATACCAACATCTTGACTGTCCATCTCCACATGACACTACTGTGTTAGGTGTTGTATTGGCACCTGTCTCTGTCCTCAAAACCCTTGGAATCGGGGTGGTGACACCATGATGTGGCTACAGAAGTTGGAGAGGAAAAGGATGCGAGTGCCAAATTCACTACCAGCAGCAGAAGCCGGGTGGGGCCGGAATTCTCCAGAGACTTGGGCAGCAAAGATTCTGGGGGATGTCCCCTTGGAGTCATCCAGCAAGACTATAAAATAACTTATTAAGGCAAACCACGCCAGGCTCAGGCGAACCAGGGATCCAGCTGGGGGAGAGGGGACGAGACGCAGGAAACAGTTTTGAAATGTTTTCCCATCAAGGGCCAAGGTGAATGAGTAAGTTTTAAACTGGAAACACAGTGCCTTCCCAAACCAGACGAGAAGTCCAAGAAAAAGGAGCTTGTTCTTGCGAACCACACCAAGGGGCCTCTGGGTGCCGGGGAAGCCCCGGCCTCGGGCGAGCAGCAGGCCCGCGGCTCCCCAGGCGGCTCCCGGGACGTGCTCGCGCGGGGCCTCCCCCGGCCCCTCCGAGCCCCGCGGCTGCGGACCCCTCCCCGCTCAGCTGCGCTCCAGCAGGTGCCAAGGGCGCCCCGCCAGCCCCGCCGCCCCCGCCGCCCCCGCCGGGCCCGCGTTCCCAGGTGCGCTCCGGGCCGGGACAGGCGCGCCCAGCGCGGGAGGAGGGCGGCGCGGCCGGGGCCCGGGCTGGTCGGCCCGGCGGACACTCACCGCTCGCCGCCGCGGACGCCCGCGGGCGCGTCTACATGCCCCGCCGCGCCCCGGCCCCGCCGCCGCCGCTACCTGGCCCTGGCCGCCGCGGCCGCCGCTGCCCCATGGCCGCCCCCACAGCGGCGCCGGCGACCGCCGAGCAGCAGCAGCGCCGCCGCGGCCCGGCCCCAGCGCGCAGGCGCGCCCCGCACGCATGCGCCCCGCGCCCGCCCGCGCCACGCTCGTGGGGCCGCCGCGCCGAGCCGCCCGCCCCGACGGGAGCCCCGGGAGCCTCGCGGCGGGAAGGGCCAGGGGCGCGCGGCGGCCGGGACGGGAGCGCCTCGGGGTGGGGGGCCCGGAGGGGGCACAGCAGGAGGGGGCAGCGACCCGCGGCGGGAGGGGCCCGGAGGGGCGGTGTCCGAGAGGCAGGGGCGGCCGGGGGCGGCCCGAGGAGGGGTCGGGAACCGCCGGCTGCGCCCACCCCGACGGCGGCGGCCTCCCGGGCGCTGCACTCACCTCGCGGGCTCCGGCGGCCGCGTCGCAAATGCGCCTCCCGGGCCCGGGCGGTGACCCTCGCCCCCAGCGCGGGCGGGCTGCCAGGCGGGCGGGGCGCGGGAGAGGCGACCCAGAGCGCCGGCAATCGGGTGATGCCGAGCGCGAGACCGGGCGTACGATGGGCACGTTCTGGGAGCCACGACTGGGTCCCAGCGGCTGCGACAGAACCGCGCCGCCCGCGGGGCCAGTGGGGACGGGAGCCCGTTTCCAGTTCCAGGGGGGCCGCCTCTGCGTCCTCCGCGGGGCACCCGGCAGCGGCGGGACCCTGCGCCCACCGGGCCTCAGAGGCGCTGCCTGGGTCTCCAGCCTGGCAGGACGGGGCCGCGGGCGTCTGGGCCCGGCTCCTGCGGGGTGACTCGTGCTGGAGGACCAAGAAGGGGTAGAAAGGGCCGCGGTCACAAGGCCACAATGGCTCTGGGAGCCTGCGGCCTCCCCGGGCCGGGCAGGGACAGGCTCTCCTCGGGCTGGCCTGGTGGTGCCCACCGTGAAGGGGGCAGGTGGCCCAGCCCCCACTCTGGTCTCTGCTGTAAACTGAGGCAGCAAGGTCACCGGGAGAGGTGCAGCGGGCCGTCACTTTCAGATGTCTTTTCGCTTTGTACAAACCTGTCTCCCGACTTCGTGGTGCGCCCCTTGACACGGAGCCCCTGGCCTGGGCATGTGGAGCCGAGTTGTGCCCCCATTACCTGCTATCGCAGCACCCGGGCGGCGCCAGGCGAGAGCGCAGGGAGCACCTGGAGGACGCCTCTGCCGTGCCCTGCCCACTGGGTGGGGGCCGGGGGGAACTTGGGGGATTTCTCAAGCCCTGCAGCTGGCCGGGCCGGGTTATTTTGTAACTCCCGCCGCTTCCCCAAAAGGGCCACCAGCCGCCCTGCGCGGAGTTATGGCCCCCGCCGTCACTGATGGACTCATGACAAAGCCCAGGCCCCTCGGCTGACCCGCGGCAACTCGAGGCCCCTCACGGGAAACCTCGGCCACCCCGGAGGCGCGGGCAGGGCGCGGTTCAACGTTTTCCAGACGAGGAAGCGCCCCCCCCCCTGCCCGGGTCGACCCGCGGGGTCCGGGCCCAGGGTGCACACCCAGCCCCTCGGGGCGGCTGCGGGGAGGGGCCCAGAGCCGACCCAGCCCTGGGCTTCTGGAAGGTTCCTGGAGGCGGCCTCGGCTGGGCTGAGTCCAGAGGCTGTGCCGCCTGCTGGGGTGAGACCGGCGGGGACAAAGGCCAGCGAGGGGCGGGAGCGGCGCCGGCACGGACCCTGGAGGGGTGGGGAAGGGCGTCCTCCCTGCGGGCGGGCTGGGCCGACGCAGCTGCGCTGTAACGCGTCCGCACGACACGTGAGGCGCCCTTGCTCAAGGAGCTGTGGGCTTTCTAACGTAACTTGTTTTTGCCTTTTTGTATGCCTTTTCCTAAAGATGGCTCCCAAATGTCCTAAGCTTCAGAAGCCCCCAAACCTTCAGCGGGCTGAACGCTGGGGGCCAGCAGGAGGGAGGTGGGGTGCAGGGAGAAGGGTAAGGCCACCCACACACTGACAGACTCGGCCTGCGGTGGGGGGCCATGGGGGGCGGCACCCTGGCTTTCCGGGGCAGGGTGGGGCTCTGGCTCTCCTTTGTCAGGGGAAGTTGCTTCAGTCTCGCCTCCTGGCTGGGGTCAACGGAGGTGAGAGGAGGCTGCTGGGCACCCAAAACAGGAAGCGGCCAGGGCTCGCCTTGGAGGGTGGTGTCAGGGGCTCCCGGCCATCTCGGTCATCCCCCGGCCTCCCTCCTCCAGCCAGCAGGCCTAGCGCAGGCCCAGCCCCCTTCCTGGTCCTGAGAGCCACGACCCCGACCTGACCTCTGCCCTCCCAGGGCCCAGAACTGCCGACTCAACCGGCTCCTGTTGGAACTTTTTTTTTTTTTGGGGGGGGGGATCTTCCTGCTACCTACTGCTGGATTCAGAAGGAAACAAAGCCGAGGTCCCTCCTGGCGCTCACCTGTGGTGGGGCAGCAAGAGAAGAATTACCAGAGTGAGCGAGAAGGCGCGAGGACGGCAGGTGGTGACCGTCCCCACCAGAGTGCACAGGGAGGAGGGCTGGCGGGGTCAGTAGTGTCACCTCAGTTCTCACAAGCAGGTACCTTTGTCATCCTCATTTTCTCTACGAGGACTTTGAGGCACAGAGAGGCTCAGTGACTGGCTGAAGGTCACACAGGGCAGGGTTTGGGAGGCAGCTTGGCGAGTCTGATGCAGACTTGGGCAGGACACCGCGCCCGGGAGCGCACCGCCCCCCCACCCCGACCCCATCCTCTCCCATCGCCAGGGCTCCCGGGCCCCGCCCACTCAGGCTTGCCCGGGAGAGGCTGGAGGAGGGTGGGATGTGTGGCCAGCGGAGCCTGAGCCCCGGAGACCCCGCTGTCGTCCTGGAGCAGCGCAGAGAACTGGGCGCGCCTCCACCTTGCCACGGTTGGGGGACCCAGGGTGCCGACACCCTGGCCGGTCACCAGGGGGCGCCGCCTCCTGTCCCGTCCCCGACACTGCGGGGCCTGGGCTGGGCCCAGGCGCTCGGGCTCCCAGAATCCCCGAGTCTTCCCCTTTGCCCCAGGTGGGAGCCATGGGCTAAGGAGGGCGCTCCCGGAGCTTCTGCTGGGGAGCCGCTCGCCCTCCGAGGCCAGTGCCCAGGGGAGGCTGCCTGCGGGGAGAACGTGGCCGCCGCCCCAACTCCCTCGGCACCCGGGCATGGCAGGGACTGGCCGTGGGGCACCGGCCGGCAAGTAAAAGCAGTGAAGGGGCCGCAAGCGGCCACCACCCGGGCTGCCCGTCCCGCGGTGGTCAGCCCTCCCGGGGACCCTCAGGCCCTGGCTTTTCCCCGGGGCGGAGCAGAGCGACAGCTCCTCCCCCCGCCGGGCCTGCGGCCCACCTGGCTGGGGCACCTGTGCCAGGTGTGCCCGGCGGGCAGGCTCGCCTCTGGGACTCAGGGACCCGGTTTAGCACCAACTGCAGTTCAAAGCCTGCCAAGCACTCCGCCAACACCCCTCATTCCCAAGGCCAGCGCTTGGCATCCGTTTCTGTCAACTCCTTGCAGGGGATCTGGCCCCAGAGCCGGCCCCTCCCGGGCCTGCAGGGTGCTGGCCGATCACGTGGCTCCTGCAAGACAGCTGGCAGAGTTGGAATTTGCAAAGAACTCACGTGTCCATGAAAAGCAGATTTATTTCGGGGAGAAGTGGGGGAGGAGAAGGGAGACGGGCAAATCCAAGCTCAGCCTGCCAATCACTCCCACCCCGGCAGCCCGATTTTACAGCTCGGGGTCACCCGCCCCCGGAGCCACGCTGGGACTGTCAACTGTCTGCACAGCTGCTCCTGGAGGGAGGCAGAGGGGCACCCCTGGGCCGGCTGGAACACCAAACGCCCAGCGGCTGGGCAGGCCGGGGGCTCCCCAAGGCCCTGCGGGGAAACAATCAGCAGCCAGACCCACCCCCGCGGGGGGCTGCAACCCAGGAGCCCCCTGCTGCTGGACCAGGCGGATAATCAGAAAGGGGACAAGGGATGGGGACTTCCGAGGGGCGCCTCGGGCTCCGGCTGGAACACTGCCGACTGAGAGCACTTTCCTCAGCATGTGGGTCATGAAAATCACAAAGTTACTTCTTGCAACCTTACAGAGTAAGTGAGATTTTAAAAATCGTGTCGCTCAGCCCAGAAAGCAGGGGATGGGCGGCTGCTGTGGCCAGGCCCCCTGCCCTGCCTGGGAGAATGTCCTCAGGTTTTTGGGGAAGGGGAATGGGAAGAGGAAGCAGGCAGGGGCAGGGGCCCAGAAGAGTGGAGAGGAGCAGGGCAAACCCCAGCCTGGGCGACTGCTGGAGGCTAAGGGCACCCGGTGCCTCCAGAAACCGACCCGGCCCTCAAATAAGCAGCCACACCCATGTCCCTCCTGTCAAACTGCTTTATTACATCTTAAATAACAGCACAGTTTAATAGAGCATCTACCTGGCATCCAGCTTCCTGGCAGTACACTGACTTTAGAATCAAATACAAAAGGGCGGAAGGGACACAGGTGCCGAGGGAGCTACGAGGGAGGTCTTACACAGAGAGAGAGGAGGGTCCTCTGCCTTCCCATCACCCCCTGCTGCAGCCCGAGCCCGGTTTCGCACAGGGTGCTGCAGGGGGGACGGAGAAGCCTCAGCTGCTGCCACGGATGAGCAGTTTGGGACACGCTGGGAGGCCGAGTTAACAGAATGCTGCTGCCCAACGTGTGGCTGGAAAAGAAAACCCGAGAAATCTGCGCACGGCAGAAGTGACGTGCAAAATGCTTGTCCCAGGAGGGAGTCAGGCCACGGAGGCGGCAGGGCAGGGCCTGCCTTCCCTTCTCCCTCCCGCCCCAGAATCCACAGCAGTCATTCCAAACAGGACTGTTTTTTCCCCAAGAATAAATGGAAAGGAGTGACTTCTCGGCTACCAAGTGCGCAGGGCTGCTGGCCGCGTCCCGTGTGCGCCAGGCGGCAGCAGGGAATGGACAGAGCTGCAGTGGCGACACCGTGAAAGAGGTTATTTCTTAAAAGAAGAAAACATTGAAGGACCAGGTCCTGTGTGCACTCCGAGCGTTTCTACAGCATGCGGTTCTAAGAGCAAACCCACCCAGGAGGGCAAACCACCAAAGTTTTAAAAATTTAACTTAGAAAGTTTGAGATCGTTATTTTCAAAACATTGATTTGTACAGTGTTTCATACACAAATAGTTAACTGACAATCCAAGCACAAGACAGGCATCTCTCTTGAAGACGGGGGTCCTAACGTGGGCGGGGGGCAGGGGGCTTGAGCTCCCTCCCAATTCTCCGGGACGCCCAGGGTGAGACTGAACCGTAGCCGGGAAGGCAGCCAGGGGGCCCGATGGGGCACTTCCGGAGAAGGGGAAGGCTCTCGACTCGACTCGGCACGTCCACAGCACGTGCTCGGCACTGGACTGAACGTCTGCTCGGTGCCGTGTCTGCGCGACAGGAAATAAACCACGGGACTCAATGTACACAGCAGCCCCAGAGGGGCTGCACTGGCCTCTCCTTGCTCCACTACTGAACGTAAAGGAATATATTTTAAAAAGGAAATATGAATGTTCTCAACATCTTGCTACAGACACGACTTGGAATTTAGAAACTACTACAAGAGAAAACAAAAGTCCTCAACTTGTTTTGCATGAAAGTCACAAAACAGGATCACTGGTCTAAATTCAAATAAACTAGCGAAAAGCTGCGTCTGTTTCACAATTACACTCCAGTTTACCTTCTGGTTAACATTTTTATTATAGTATTTCCTTTTAAAATTCATTCAAGACAAAAAAGAAAACGAAGACGATGGTCCCGAAAGGAACGTGCGCTTCGGCTGCGGCCAGGGGCCCTTCCGCGGGAGTTGTGCTCTTGCTCAGCAGCGAGAGGAGGAGGAGGAGGCCCTGCCCTTCCGAGGTCCTCAGGGGTGCAGGGGGTCGAGTGAGCGTGGCCGCCGGGGTGTGCTGCCTCTGGAGCGCTCCGAGGGCTGGCTGGTCCTCCAGGCGCTGCTGCAAACACAGTTCACAGCGGTTCGAAGGGAAGTGGGAAGGCAGGCGAGCCCCTGGAACCAGGGCCGTGCTATCCTGGACGCGCTCTCCGTGGCCACCTCCCTGCACCTGCAGCCAAGGGGCGCGGTGCTCCCACTGCAGGGACCTTACTGCAATTCCAGTGCAACCGTGCGGTAAAGGGGCAGGAGTGGGGGTGGCACCCGCACCCACCCAGGGCAGTACCTGCGGCGTTAGTTCCAGATCTTCAGGAAGCTGTCCCAGGACCCCGTCGCCACGGCCATGCCATCGTCAGTCACGCCCAGGCAGCTGACACGGTTGTCATGCCCAGCCAAGACCCCTGGGGGCAAACCACAGGGCGGTCACTCGGCCGTGGAGGAGCCAGGGGGACGGCTGGTCTCCAGATGGAGAAGACCCCGAGTCCCACTGGCTGGGTCCCCACAATGCCTCGGTTAGCCAGGGAAGGACAGCAGGGAGGGGGGAGACTTTCCCATGTGGAAACTGAACTGAAGCACCTCCCCTCATAACAATAACCTCAGGTGAGCCCATGGTTGTCAAATAAAACTAAAACATCCTGAGGAAGTGACGTCTTCTGCTGAACCAGCAGCAAGACTTACCCAAAAAAAAGAAATTGGGGAGACCCAGGTAGGACACTCCCAAAAACCCCACAGTGGGGCTGGTTGAGATTCCCAAGAAAGAGGCACTGCCAGGTGCTCAGACCCTTAGAATGTGTTAATTCAGGGAACTTGGGCACAGAGCGCTGCAGCCACCTCGCAAGGACAGCGTGCGGCAAGTTCAGGAACATGTCTACGCCAACGGCAGACGCCCCACAGGTTACATCTGGCGGAAAGACAGAAGTAGTCATGTGCCAGGGGCTCGCGTGTGATGGTGGGTCAACACCTGCTATGGTGGCCTTTCTCAAAACAAAATGCGCTCGGGGCAGACAGGGTTCCCGGTTTTAGCAGCCAAAGCTCTGCTTCCGGGAGTCACGGGGCAGTGGGGTGGAGGCGAGTTCCAGCCTTGGTACCACACGAGAACCCAGGAATAGGTGTATTGCAAACACAGCTCAACCATCCAGAGCATCTACACTGACTGCTTCAATAACAAATGGAACAAAACCACACAATCACAAAAAAGCTGTTTTGACAATTCCCCTCTCAAAGCGATTCCCAAGGCTCTGGGCCCCCTGGGACCCTCGTGCACTCCCCGGATGGAGGGTGAGAGTGCGGACACGCTGCCCTGCAGGGACCGCGACAGCACCCATGGTCTCCACCTCCCTGCTGTTCCCTGGGACAGTTACCGGCCACCACGGGCAACTTCCCTCCAGAGGAACCCGAGGCTGCACTTCCAGCCCCCTCCCTCCGCCTCCCACACTCATCAGTGTCAGGCGGAATTAAGGATGAGTCACAGCTGGGTGCACAGCTCTGCTCCCAGAACTCGAGGAGGTGCCCGCAGGACTCGGTGCGTCCGGGCAGAGGCACTGGAGCGCGGCTCGAGGGGAGGGGAGGGGAGGGGAGAGGGGTGGGGTGCTCAAGCCGGCGGTGGGCCACTTGGGCATCCCCTGCCCCTGTGGCCAAAGGGCATCAAGGAGACAACTGAGCCCGTGCCCAGGCCCCACCTCTTATCCTCGTTCTGTGACTCCCACCTCAGTTTCTTCAACCCCAAATGGGGACAACTGCTCACTTCACAGGGCTTTTCTGAGGACTGTGTGAATTTAAACGCGAAGCGCTCAGAACAGGCATTGTGCCCAGTAAATGCTCAGAACCAGGCTCGTCATCTTACAGAGGGAGCAGCAGAAGGGAGAGGGGAGAGCACAGCAGGGACAGAAGGCGAAGCCGGGGGAGGAGTGGGAACGGCTCGTCCTCGTGGCCCCATCGGTCGGGACCCAGCGTCCATCAGTGGAGGAACGCGATGTGGTCCATGAGCGCCTGGGCTACCAGGTTCTGTGAAAAGGAAGGAGGTTCTGATCCCTGTGACAACTCAGATGGACACCAAGAACATCCTGTGGACTGAAATAAGTCACAAAGGGGCAGATGTTATATAGAAATATCTAGAATATGCAATTCATAGACAGAAAGCAGATTTCAGGTTTCCAGAGGCTGGGGAGAGAGGAATGGGGAGATATGACTTTATGGGTGCAGCATTTCCACATGGGATGTTGAAAAGTTTTGGTGATGGATGGTGCTGACAGTGGCACAATACTGGGTCTTAACTGGCATTGCTGAAGTGTGCACACATAACTGGTTAAAATGGAAATTCTGTGTTGTATATGTTACCACAATGAGAGGTACAAAAAGCCAAAAGCCAAACCGCTTGTCACTCAAGTCAACACGTCCAACCGTGAAGTCCAAGACCCCCCGTGTGTCACGTGACTTGTGTCCTGGGATGACTTCCGTGAACGTTCGGCCTTTGCACATGCTTTTAATGAAAGCCAATGACCACAGCCCACCAAGAACTCACCAATGCACGGCCGTGCCAAGGCGGTGCTACACTCGGCTTCAAAGAGAGAAGGGTCTCAGGGGCCACTGTGACTCGAGGTGTATTAGAAACTTAACCCGAGACGGCGACGCGACACCTTCACGCCAACGCTGGCTCCGAGGCCAGCTGCCAGGGCCCGACGCTACGGTGTGGGCTCAGGACAGGAGAAGCAGGGCGGGGTCCAGTGCAGGTCGTGAGTGGATGAAGCCCACCCAGATGCTGCCAGATGGCAGTGGGCACTCGCCTCCTCCCTTCTCCTCCCACATCTCTCCAGGTGAGCCTGGAACCTGCGGTGCCCACCCGGGGCCCATCACCTGCTTCCTGCCAGCTCGACTGGGGCAAACCCAAACACCTCAGCCAGTGCGGGTCGTGCCTGCCCCGGAAGGTCCCACCAGGCCCTAGCAGGCACCCACCTGCCCTGTCCGCTTTGAGCGCGTCCCAGACGTTGCAGTTGAAGTCATCGTAGCCGGCGAGGAGGAGGCGCCCGCTCTTGGAGAAGGACACGGAGGTGATCCCACAGATGATGTTGTCGTGGGAGTACGTCATGAGCTCCTGATCTGCACGGAGGTCAAACAGCCTGCAGGTGGCATCGTCTGAGCCGGTGGCAAATGCATTGCCATTTGGAAAGAACTTTGGGAAGAAAAAGCAAATCTAGACTCACGGAGGGACTCAGGGCCCCAGGGGCAGGAGCTGGGCTCCAGCAAGGACAGGACATGCCTGGAGGGACCCTGTGGAGTCTGCCCCCCCCCCCCCCAGACCACGATGTGAGGGGACGTGCGCATCACTCACAGCAGGCACGTCCCCCAGGCCAGTGGACCTCGGACATTGTGCTTTTCTCCCCCAAAGAGTTGATTTTATTTGCCTTTATTAACATTTTTGTGGCAGAATGTTCTGGAAATGGCCATTGCCAAGGGGAAGGGGCAGGTCCTCCCTGTAATGTGCCAGTACTAGGGATGGAGAGGGGCTAAGAAGGGAGGGAGAGGGACTGACAGGGCCGTGGCCAGCCCCCAGCAAATGAATGTGTCGCACCAGGTCCTCCTGGGGCCAGGCCCTGAGGTGCTGGGAGCACGGCCCACAGAGCGGAGGGTCAGCTGGCAGCCGGCCTGGCTCTGGGCTCTGACCACGGGCCACGGCCTGCAGTGCGTCCGCTGAGCCTTCCGCCTCCCCCGCCCCGCAGGGTCTGCTGTGCAGGAACATCCCCACAACATCAATCAAGCCCTGTCACAGTCTCCCCGGCTAGAGCTGCACGCTGTGACGTCAATGCTGGCTCACGGCAGGGCCGGGCTGGGTGCGGCACACGAGGGCAGCCTCACCAACACGGCTGTGGGGCAGCAGTAAGTGCCAAACACACCACTTCCCAAAGGCAGAGCAAAGCTCACCTAAGTGTCCTATGAAGTTTAGTCTACATCCACCTGTAAACCAGGTTATATTTGCAAGGAAAATGAGAGAAAGAACATGGAACCCAGAAAACATTCTGAAATTTGAGGACGCACCCTGAGGTTCTGCTGCGGGGCTGGTACTCACACAGATGGCGTTGATGTCGGACTCGTGGCCGGTGAATGTCTGCCGGCACATGCCTTCCCGCACATCCCAGAGTTTGGCCGAAGCGTCACAAGCACCAGAGACAAATAATCTGGTGTCGGGAGCGAGAGAGAGGCTCATGACGTCGCCAGTGTGCCCGGTGAAGGTTGTGGTCTGCTGGCCAGTCTCTATGTCCCACAGAGCACTGGGGCAGGAACAGATGACAGACGAAGGTCAGACTCACCTGATCACGTGACACACCTAAGACCACAGCCAACTTCGGGGCGTTCACTTACAACAGACTTGAATTCTGTAACCGACTGTACTCGGCAGGGAAACAAAGTGAGCAGCCAGCGAGCAGATGAGGCAGCCCCAGCTGCCTGGGACCCACCGCACTCTGTCCAGACCCCACCCGGCAGGGCCAGCATGTGGCGCGACCTCCCCGCCCTGGGGGTCCCAGGCCACAGTGCAGGGAGACGACCCTGGGGGGAGAGAAGGCTCAGGGCCATGCTGAGGCCCCGCCTCCCGTCCCACGCGACACGCGCAGGTAACCACAGGCTGCTGCCCGAGGACGACCCTGAAGGCACAGGGACCTGCAGTCGCCAGGCTGCAACCTACAAAGCCGCGGCCCCAGCACACAGTCTGTGCCACCTCGGCCTCAGCGGAACCTGGCGTGCCCCAGACTGTCTCAGTGTGAACCTCCGGGGGCCTCTTAGGGCCTGAGGCTGCAGGAAGGAAGCAAGACCCTTCCAGATGGCTGAGGAGAGTGGGTTATGAGTGAAGAGGTCTTCCCGAGGCTACCAGTCTAGTCCAGGCCTTCTGTAGCTCTGTGAAATCTACACGAGGGCAGTCTACACTACAACGAACCCCCTTCCTGGGGAGCGGGAGGGAGACGGAGCCGCCCTGGGCCCGACCACGTGACCGGGCATCTGGCGTCACCTCCTTGTGTCCCAAAAGACTAGGGAGAAACCCACAGAGACAGTTTCCGTCTAAGATATTTCATAACCTAACTGTCTAGGCACTTAAATGAAAAAACCATAGAGTTTATTTAAGGGGTCTTTCACCCCACAGTGAGAAGTCTGGTGTGATGCCCTGGGGCTGTGGCCCCTGCTGCTCCGTCTCTAGGCCACGCTGCGTGTCCACAAGAAGATGGTACCGGCACCAGGGACAGCGGAAGCACCCACCCCTACGGAATAGTGACCCTCACCCAGTACCGCTTTTCCAGTTTTCAACTGTTAAAAACTAAACTCGGAGCTTCCAAACCTAAGAACAGTGCAATGAACTCTTACCACTCACAGCTCCTCTGTGTTTAGAAGGTCAAGGATCTCCTTACACCCCTAAAACCCGGGACCCATGGTGCCCACGGCCCGCCCCAGCTCGACCACTTACCAGGTGGTGTCCCCGGAGCTGGTGACGATCTGATTGTCATCCAGGAAGCGGCAGCAGGACAAGTAACCTGCAAAGAGCAGACCCACAGGATGAGCCTTCTTGGAAACAGAGAAGAAAATGCTGGCAAAACAAGCATTCCTGGGAGAGCTATGCCAGCGCTAGGAGCAGGGAGACATCACATCAGCTCTCCTTGGCACCCCGCTTTCATGTGCAGTGAGGAACAAAGCGAGTTGGGATGGCAAGTGGTGGCTGCAGAGCCTGGGATGGTGGTCGGCGGTGAGACCAAAGAGACAGCAGGTCAGCCCAGCGCTGGCCCAGAGACCCCAGAGGGCCAAGCGCAGGCATCTGCTCGCTCTCCTGCCCGACAACCAAGGCTGGGGCCTCCTCTGTCACCATCCACCCACGCAGCAAGGAGGGCGGCGGGCCCTGGGAACGCATCTCACCCTCCAGTGACTTACAGAGTGTCAGGAAGTGAGCAAGCGTTAGAGAAGACACAGGACGCACAGTGGCAGGGAGGGCGGGGACACAGCATGCAGAGGCCACAGCAGGGAACAAGGCCCTGGGACCACACACACCTGGGACGACCCAGGAGTGCACTGGCGGCACCTGAGGGTGGAGAGGAGGGGTCAAGTCAGGTAAGGGCCTGTGGGTCACAGAAAGATACAGAAAGGGTTAACGAGCAGATTAAAACACCAGTCACACAGCAGTGACACGGCAGACACCAACTGGCGAGTGAACTGAGGTTTCCTACAGGCAGTGGCCGTGACAAGCCAGCAAGGAAATGGCCGGTGACTCTGAGACAGGCTTCCTGAGAGCAACACTGGGTGCTGCAGGGAGCTCCCCCCACCCTCAGAGGGGCCCAAGCAGCAGCTGCTCACAGGGCCGGGGAGGGCAAGCTCAAGTCCACCAACAACATACGGGAGTGCCAGTGCACTCGGGGCGGATCGCCAAGGCGTGCTGTAGACACAAGAGCTGGGACAGGCCGCGCCGGCCGCGCGTGCCCTGGACGGATGGCAGCTGAGGGCGCCTGTCCTGCCCCTGGCTCCCCAAAGGAAGCCCCGAGAGACTGCTGAAGTGACAGGTTACCCTTCAGGGGAGAAAAGGGGGACTTCAGCGCTCATTTTGTAACTGTAGTTTGAGCTTCCCAAACACAAATACAAACTGTACTTCTAATTTTAACAAGTCAAGGTTGCCAGTTAGGTAGGGAGTTTATGACCTGTTTTGTGCACTTCAAAGTACTGAGGGAAAAAAGTGACCAGTGAGAAAATATCACAGTTCTCACAATTTTTTTTATCCCAGAAAGAAATGGTGGAAATACACTGTTTAATTTAGTAATTTAATTACTGATCACCGTGTGCATGAAGCAGGGGGACGGAGACCGAACCAAACGCGGCCCTGGGAGTGGGCGGCTGGTGGGGAGGGGGCAGCTCCCTGCCCAGGGCACTGGGGACCCCAGCCCTGCAATGGGGGGCCCAGGCTACGGCACAGCTTGGCAGCTCAACGGCAGCCCCGAGTGCTTCCGTCAGCAGAGACCCGCTAGGGCCAGGCTGTCCCTGCACATGACAGTTTCTCACACACGTGGCAGGGATGGTCTCTGTGACATTTCCAGGGTGCGTACTTCGCGTGAACGCGTGGGCAAGTGCCCCATCCCCTGGGGAGGGCAGGCCTTCGACAGGCCAGAGCCCGTGCCGGGTGCCCTCCTGACAGTGCCCTGGGCCCCAGGCGGGTGGATTCTGAGGTTCTGGGAGCAAAGGGAGCCAGAGGAGGCCAGGGCCACAGCAAGCCTGACGCAGGCACCACACGCATTCATCAGCAGCCAAAGATCCCCGTGGGCTGCGCCTCCCAGAGCTGCCGGAAGAAACAGCCAAGCCTGGCAAGACGGACCCTCGGTGCTTCTCGTACACGTACGGCACGCACGGCTTCTGGGTGCACAGACAACCATAGAAAATGACCTTGTGGCCACCGCAGGGTGGCCCAGCACACTGACCCCCAGCCGACCCCGGCCATCTGGACCAGAACGTATCTCTGCACGCACCAGAGGCTAGGACAGGGGCACCTCCAAGCACATCAGCCCCTCAGAACAGGTTTCAAGAATAACCTGTGAGTGGGTCAGACACCCTGACCAGAAGTGAGATGTCAGGGCAGGTGTGCGTCCTCAATTATAGTTTAGTATAGTTCAAGCTCTATTTCACCAAAATAGAGCTCGGGAAGTTTCTTTATATATGAAATAAACTTGACAATAATGGTTTCATTTTGATAACTGTGAATTCACTCAACCATTTTCAGAGGGCATCCATTATTTTGTAAGACAGGATCTTAAAAGGCAAAATACCAACAAGACCAGAAGCCCATCTGTTTTCTCTCTGAAGTCTTGCTAAAAGCCTGGGAGCAGACTCTAAAGAAAGAACCTTCTGCTTTTTCCTTTGGCCGTTTATATTTTATGGAAACAAAAGCAACTTCCAAGAGCTTACCAACAGCCTGATCCCCAAAGCTGACTGAAAACAGTTCTCCCCTCCCACTGTTAGATGCGATTATTAAAGACTAAGTATTGCCTAAAGTTGTTTTTTGTGCAAAGAAGTTTTTAAGATTTTACAAGAAAATTTCTCCACCATGGTTTAATGAAGACTTTAAACTTGAGAGGTCAAATATTCAGCTAGTACTTACTTTTGCAAAAATTATAAATGTTCATACCCTCATTATACACATCCAAATCTGTCCCCCCAGCCTCAAAATGTGTCTCTTTGGTCAATATAGCAAGCTCCTTTCCAAAACACAAACTGGAGACAGGCCAGGAGACCACTGACCTAATCAAACGGACCCTCGAACCATCTGACACAGGACAGAGGCAACGAATCCTCAAATTGGTGGAACCCAGCAACCTTTCCCGTCTCTACGCCCTGATTAACGTAGACCTGACCTTAAGCTTACCACATCTTCACCTTTAGTGATCTGAAGCTGTAGAATACGCACAAGGTCTGAAGAAGGCCACAAGCACTCTTTCAAAGTCGTATGTTCAAGAAAGAAAGAAAAAGATACTCAATTCACAAAAACTAAAACTTCATGAAAGAAAAAAAATTTCTGAAATATTCCCTCTGATACCAGTTTTCTGTTTCAACAAATACAGTCTGACATTCACAAATCCAACAGCCTTTCATTAAAAGTGGAGGTAGATAATGCTGATTAGAGATAGAAAAGAAGCCAAACTTTAAGGAGGCACTGGAAACCCTGCTGTGAGCGTGCCCGCCACTACCGGCCGAGCGGCTGGCCAGTGCAGGGGAGCAGCAGCTCGACAGCAGCGACTTTCCCCCGAAAACAGCCATAAACTCCAAACCGAATATGAACAACAAACACCTGAAGACAAACTGGAGGGTCTACATTTGAAAAGGCAACGGGCCTTGGCAAGCCCCAGCCTGCAGCCCCCTGGGTGGTGAAGCCCCGATACACCCACGTCTGTCGTGGAGAACACGGGGCGACCTCATCAGGTGGGACCCAATGGGGGGAGCCCCAAGTTCTGCCACAGCCGACGGAGGGACACCACAGCACGGGGCGAGGGCAGAGCACAAAGGCCCGGCGGGTGCCGGGCAGAGTCGTGCCCCACACGGGAGGCAGAACCCAGGATCGCCACCACCCAACAGCCACGATGCCCAGGACACAAGTGGGACTCACGCTGACAAGGAGGAAAACGCTGCTCTGTTGGAGAGCAAAGGTTGCCCGCAAAGACCCACCGCACGAGGACAAGACTATCATAGCTCTGCTCACGGACATAAAAGAAATACGCACGTAATAAATAAAAAAGCAGGCAATCCCATCGGAAGAATAAAAGCTAACTATCTATCTATCTACACACCAGATGGAAACCCCAGAACTAAAAAGCAGAATATCTTACATAAAAAATTCACTGGATGGGCAACAGTGTATCTAAGATGACAGATCAATAGACAGGATCAAATCTAAAAGAGTAGGAGCCTAAAAAAAAAAAGAGAACAAAGCCAACACACTTCTAACTGGAGCATCACAAGGAAAGTAGCCTATAGAAGAGAAATTACATTCCCAAGTTTGATAAAATACATAAATTTATAGATATAAGAAGCCCAAGCAGAATAAATCAAACAAAAACACAACTAGGCAAATCATAGTCAAACTGCTAAAAAGCGAAGAAAAATCTTTAAAATGCTAAAACAAAAAACAAACAACAAACTGGAATTCTATATCCAGCAAAAATATCCTTTAAAAATGAAGGTAAAATAGACATTTTCAGATAAAAGAACACTAAGAGAATTCACGCCCAAAGACCAACACTAACAATAAGAGATGCTAAAGGAAGTTCCTCAAACTAGAGGGGAAAAAACTAGAGGAAACTCAGATCTCCAAGGACTGAAGACCATTAGAAATGCAAAAAATCTGAGTAAATGTAATAGAACAGACTATTTTAAAAATTTCTTCAAATGGCTAAGAATGTTTAAAGCAGAAAATAAATCTGTATTGTAGGAGTTTATAAAATATCCATAGATGTTATCCATACGAAAACTACTAAAAGGGGGGAGGAGGGCAGGGCAGTGGGAAGAGAAAATGGGCCTTTACGGTCACAGGGCTCTTCCATTTCACATGAACTGGTATAATAACATTAATTCTGTAAGTGGACCAGAAGAAATGATGGCTTCCACTGTAATCCTCAGATCAACTACTAAAAGATAATGCAGAGAGGCTGACCTAAAAAAACAACAGATAAAATAAACTAAAATGGAATTCAAGTACCTCAAAGAGGAAAGGAAGAACAGAAGAACAAAAAGAGAAAGAAAAAAACTGAAGCAAATGGTAAAGTGGCAGATATAGGAGAATTATACAAAACATAAATGAACTAAACACTAAAAGGCAGAAACTTGTAGAACGGATAAAAACAAGAGCCAACTCTATGCTGATTCATTTTTAATATACTGAGGTAAAGTGAAGACAAAAGGATGGAAAAAATTTACACCGTGCAAACACTAAGCCCAAGAAGGCTGGGGTGTCTACATGGATATAGGACAAAGGGGACCACAGTCCATGAGCGCTACGAGAGAGAGGGCCGAACATCTCACGATGATGGTGGGTAACCGCAGCAGGACCCAACCGTCAAAGGCGAGTACATCTGTCCTCAGGGCTCAAAATCACACGAAGCAACCAACAAAGAGGGAGGAACAGAAAAATCAACAATCACAGAGATTTTTAATATCCTCGCTTACCAATTCATAGAAATAAAATAAAATGAAGATAGAGAAGATTTGCCCAATATCAAAAATCCTGATTGAATTAACACACATATAAGGGCATGCTACCCAACAACGGCAGAATACATATTTTTTTTCAAGTGCACATGCCATGTTTACCAGGACAGAACATTTGTAGCATAAAACCAAACCTCAATAAATTTTAAAAACCTGAAATGATACAGAATATGTTCTCTGAACACAAAAACAATTAATTTCTTACCTAAAAAACTTTCAATATATAGAAATTAAACTATACACTTTTAGACAACCAATTAATCAAATAAGAAATCACAAGAGAAATTAAAAATACTTCACACTGGACGATAATTAAAATATAGTAAAATCTGTGGGAAGTAGTGCTTAGAAGGAAATTGGTAGCATTAAGTGCTTATATTTCAAAAGAAGAAAAGTCTAAACTCAGTGGCCTAAGGCTCTGCCTTAAGGAGCTAGAAAATAAAGAAAGCAATCCCAAGTAAGTAGAAAGGGGATCATGAGAAGATGAAAGCAAAAATAACCAAATATAGGCAGGATGTGGCTTGTATCTTTAAAATATACTCTCGTCTGGCCACAACGTAACAGACCATTTTAGTGGTGTCAAAAGCAACACCATTTACTCCATTAATTACGGTAATTTCTTGGTTACATGTGAAGTAGATGAGCTTAGCAAGGACTTGCCAAAAAAATACTGAGGGAGAAGATTTTTGAAAACTGAGAACACAGGGATAAAAGTAAATTAGGATGGGATCCTCTTTTTCAGAAAAATTACCTTTTCTTAGAAAAAGTGTCACAGGCAAACGAAACTTGGCATGTTGAACAGAACCTACACAGCCAACTCCGTTCTGCCTCCTTCACCACCAGAGCACCAGTGGGAGTGACAGGTGCTGGGTGACAGGTAAGGGTGCATCTCGGTATGCACATTTTCAAATCAGGAAATCCTTGTGGAAAGGTGCTCAAGATGGAAGATGGTGTAGGAGCAGGTGATGGACTGGAGTGTATTATGTTGCTGTATCAAAGAAGTGACAGCTAGCTCTCAAGGGAGTGACAAAGGGCCTAGGACACGAACTTAAACCCAGAGGCCCGGCTGCACTGCCCTGGCTTCATTTTCAGAGTATTACTGGGCATTACTGCCAACCTTTCCTTTCATTTGAACCAAACTCATCAAGTACTTTCTGAGGAACGGTGGCTGTCTCCTGCACACGGTGCACCCCAGGAAGCAGTGTGTGCGCCAAGGCTGTTGAAGAGACGTGTACCTGTGTGTCCGGCCAGCTCGCGGCTCACGCGCACGTTCCCCTCACGAGTTTTCAGGTTGTAAATGGAGCAAATGTTGTCCAGGCCCCCGCAGGCCACGTAGTTCCCGGAAGGGGCGTAGGCGCAGGTCATGACCCAGGAGGAGCGCAGGGGAATGGCGTGGACCTGAGGGCAGACAGACAGCAGTGAGCTTACAGGTCATGTCCGGGCTGTCACTTCACAGGCACAGGAGGTGGCAGAGGGGAAATGAGGGCCAAAATCAGTTCGTGATACCTCACATATGTGGCCGGGCAGATAAGAAGTAATTTAATAAAACCCCAGTGATGCACAACAAAGCACCAATTTAATCTACAGCTTCGTTAACGTCATAACTCAAGGTTCGGTGGGCACTCGGGGAACAGCAGCACGGTGTCCCCATCACAACTACACACTACAAGGTAAACATCGCACTGGCCTGCCAGCACAGCTAAAGTTTACGTAAAAAGACAAAATATTTTTACTGAAGTCATCAAACTGGACATTATTACTACTCCTGCCTGTGCTTTAGATAGATCTGTTGTGAGTATTACCTTCTTTAAAACAGTTTGTGTTCTCTAATAAAATATAAATGAATTCGACTTTTCACATACATGTCTGAACTAATGAGAGTACTTTTTCATTTAATATGATACACCCTTGGGTTACATTTTGAAAATAATTTAGCAATTAATACTTCAAAGTACAATGTCTCTCAGTGAATCCTTTGCAAAAATTAGTACCTAAATGAAAAGCTTTATTTCTGCATTCCATAAATAAAACATGACACTTTCCAGGCTGAGCCGGTACTGGAATCCAGTCTCCTAGAAACGCATGGAGCTGCTCACCTCCACCTGCTCTCGGGGGGCCTGAGAAGCAGGCGCTGTCCAGGGGACTCGCTTCCTCCTGTCTCCCCTACAGGACCCATCACCGAACACCAAACCCTGCTGTGCGTCCGCCTACCCCGTGCCACAGGCCTGGCGGCGAGGGGAGCCCGAGCGGAAGCCCTGGGCCTACCTTGTTGGTGGTGTAGCTGTCCCAGATGATCAGCTTGCCATCCTGCGAGGCGCTCACCAGGAGCCTGCGGGGAGCGAAAGGCAGACACATCAGCAGGTCACACGGCGGCAACAAGTGGACACGGAACTTGGGTGACTTCTAACGTGTGCTGCAACGTTATGTCTGCTTAAAACAAGACACGTACTTTTTTTTTTTTTGTATTAGACATATTCTTTTCATTTTTTTTAATTAAATTCAGTTTTATTGAAATACATTCACACACCATACAATCATCCATGGTATACAATCCACTGTCCACAGTATGATGACATAGTTATGCGTTCATCACCACAGTCTATCTCTGAACATTTTCCTTACATCAGAAAGAACCAGAACAAGAATAAAAAATAAAAGTGAAAAAAAGAACACCCAAATCATCCCCCCATCCCACCCCATTTGTCCTTTAGTTTTTATCCCCATTTTTCTACTCATCCATACACTAGATAAAGGGGGTGTGATCCACAAGGTCTTCACAATCACACTGTCACCCCTTGTAATCTACATTATTATATAATTGTCTTCAGAAGTCCAGACTGCTGGGTTGGAGTTTGGTAGTTTCAGGTATTTACTTCTAGCTATTCCAATACATTAAAGCCTAAGAGGTGTTATCTATATAGTGCATAAGAATGTCCACCAGAGTGACCTCTCGACTCCATTTGAAATCTCTCAGCCACTGAAATTATTTCGTCTCATTTTGCATCCCCCTTTTGGTCAAGAAGATACTCTCAGTCCCACGATGCCGGGTCCACATTCATCCCCGGGAGTCATACTCTGCATTGCCAGGGAGATTTACACCCCTGGGAGTTGGGTCCCACGTAGGGGGGAGGGCAGCGAGTTCACCTGTCAAGATGGCTCAGTTAGAGAGAGAGGGCCACATCTGAGCAACAAAGAGGTACTCAGGGGGAGACCCTTAGGCACACTTATATGCAAGTTTAGCCTCTCCTTTGCAGTAATGAGCTTCATAAGGGCATGTCCCATGATTGAGGGCTCAGCACATCAAACCGCCAGTCCCAATGTTTGTGACAACATCAACATCAGTCCAGGTGAGGATGTCCAACACATCCACACCTTCCCCCAGATCCTCAGGGCTGGGGAGGGGGAGGCTGTAAATATATTTTTTATTATCTGCCCAAATTACTCTGGGCATGTGTCACTATTTCACTCCAGCCTATACTAACCTACCGTATCTCACTTCCTATTCAAAGTTCCATGCAGTTGTGGTGTTTGAACAAATAGACTGTAGAGTTGTACCGTTTAGAAAATTTAGATCCTGCACCAAATAGATATCTCTTCCCTTGGTCTCATATGGAAGTTGAAGTTTTAAAACACAGTCAGTTTCAACCTTTACCCTTTGGCCTGGCTTGCCCTGGTCTTAACCAGACCTGCTTCATTCATATCACTAATTGAAGTCTGGGCTCTTTTTCAGCTTTTCTTTTTTTTGACAGTGGCTGTATGCACTAATACTGACATTCATATCTGCCGAGCTCTAGCTCTGAGTTTCAGGTATCTCGGAGATATGCATTGTTCCAGAGACCGATCAGGTTATACACTAAGGGATCAGCATCTCAAAGTTTAGAGATAGGCATTACAATTCAGGGATAGAGTTAACTGCTGTAAGAGCTTACAATCTAGGGACTATTACAATAATTAAGGACACATACTTTTAAGGAAAAAAAAAAGAAGAAATTTAAATATTGAACAACATCGTTAAGGGTGGGAAAAAATATTTCCACAGATAAGAGTTCAGGCTCAAGTGCGCCTGGCTTCGGATGTGGGTCGGCAAAGCCCCTCCCTCCGCCTGCTAAGATGTTGACGTCTCGTAACTGCCACTGTTTGGTTCTTTTTCACATAAATAAAATTTGAGTCCTGTAATCTCACGAGAGCCAAAGGAAATGGAACACACTTACTATGCAATTTCCTGTCCCATTTTAACAGAGAGAAAGACCACATTTACAGGAATAATAAAACTTCTAGATATTCCAAATTCATGACACATTTCTTACCAAACAAACAGATAGTCAGGAAATTTCCCAGGCTGAGCTAAAGACAGCATCCAGAAACATGCAGAGGTGCTCACCCCCACCTGCTTTCTAGAGAGACCACAAGCTGCAGCAGAGCTGGGCCTGCTCCATCAGGGACACTAGCAATGTGTCAAGAATATTTTTCATGACTATCTTCTTTTTCTGGGCAACTGTGCTACTGGGACCTGTGTGCTGAAAAGGTGTCTGCCTGTACTTGTAGAATCAAGGTAGGATACTGAAAAAAGAACATTTTTTAATTGACAATGGAATTGTAAGTTATTTAGAAAGTAAAGAGAGAGAGTAAATTCTGAGACTCATAGCTACTCATCAGACAGACTATGGAATTCTGTCCTACGGAATGTGCTGTTTCCAAGGAATTGTGAGAAAGTTTTAAGGGTATGGTAAATAATGTTATAAAGATTTTTTTAAAATTTATTTATTTTTAATTGTGGCAAAATATACATAACATAAAGATCATTTTAACCATTTTACGGTGATAATTCTTTGACATGAAATACACCGACAATAAATAAAACAATTCTTTCATACTAAATACATTGCAATTTTGCCATTAGCAATTTCTAGACAATTTTCTCAAACCTAAACCAAAACTCACACTCCTTTAGGAGCACCCTGCTTCTGCCATCCTTGGTAACCACTATCCTGCTTTCTGTCACTCCGAATTTGCTTATTCTAGGAATTTTATATCAGAGAAGTCACACAATACCTGTCCTCTGCTGTCTGGCTTGCCTAGACATGGTGTTGTCAGGGTACATCCCGCTGTAGCATCATGTACCAGCACTTCCCCTTTTCACAGCTGAGTAATAATCCACTGTGTGGATACCGACATTTTAACACTCCATTCATCCGTTCGTGGATACTGGAGTTGTTTACATCTTCTGGCAATTGTGAACAATGTTGCAATGAACATCAGTGCATGAGTACTTCTGCCCAAGTATCTGCTTTCAATTCTTGTGGGCGTATACCAGGAGCAGGATTTGCCACTGCTGCCTGCCATGTGACTGGGGAACAGGGGATGAAAGCTGCCATATAGGGGGTGAAATTCTCCAGTATTTACTGCAATTTACCAGCCTCTATTTACTACTCTTCCCTGGATGCAGTGCTACGTTCCACTAGACACTGGAGTGTCAGACATTTCTTGCTCCTTCCATATCTGTTTCAGTGGTGGCCGGATTCCCGGAGCTTCCTACCGCGCCATCTTCTCACGAGCCTCTCCAAAGATTTTTAAACACACAGGGTAAACCATCTCAGACATGAGTGTACTTGGTTTCCTGTAGCTGATCAGAATTGAGATAAAATTCACTCAAGTCACTTTGAGAACTTTGATGCTTCTAGTCAAACTCAACATTCTGATGAACGAACCACATACTTCCTCTAAAAAGAAGCCCTGGCCCTGCCCCACTCAAGACGGCGGAGCAGGACGCTCCAGAGCTCTGCCCCCCACGAAAGCTCTGAACACCCAGCAAGAGCTTGCCGGTATGTCTTTTGCAAAGCTGCAGAAAACAGTTAAAGGACTGCAGTAACAGGGCAGGCGCTAAATTATGAGAAAAAAAACAACTTAAAAGCGGTGGGTTCCGTAATGTTGATACCCCTGAAGACTGGGAAAATGATTAAATGAGAGGAAGGGGTAGCAACAGACAAGATGGAATTTAACAAAGGATTACGAATAATGGATCTTTATATAATTTTCTTTTTGTTAGTTGCTAGGGTACTAGAGGGGCTAGAAGGAAAGAACTCAACTTGTGGAACCATAACCCACAGCATTCTTTGAAAGTTGCTCTATAGCTACCTGTTAAATTGCAGTTTGAAAGATAGTACCTTTTTGCCTATATATTTCACAATAAGGAAATAACTGAAACTGTGGAACTGTAACATAACATTCTTTGAAATTTACTAATTACCTGTTAAATTGTACTTGGAAAGTTATCATTTCTAGGTATACGTTATATTCCACAGTAAAAAAATATTTTAAAAAATAATAATAAATGCGGTGGGTTCCCGTAGCACTCTGCCTGCCCACCCACCCCCTCGCTGGCTCGGTGTGGAGCTACCCACACTCCCAGTGCGGATCCCCGATCTCCGGTGTGGAGGGAGCACAGTGACCCGCACACACACCCTGGGAGCAGGGGCTTCTGGCCCCATCTGTCTGGGACAGTCTTTCGGTCCCAGAGCTCTCCCACAGGGTGCTGCAGGAGATACAGCGCAGTGCCAGGACTGCGAGAACAGCTTCCTATGGTTGGAACGCTTGGGATCCTGTAAATGGGCATTTCCTACGGCCACAAGCGCATGCTCCAAGACAAGACAAACACGCAGAGAGAACAGGGTGGCCCCCATGCACCGGGCAGGAGCTATCCTCAGATGCAGTGAGCGGCTGCACACAGCAGAGAGCATCTGCACGGGGCAATCTGCAAAGACTGGGAAAGGGTTTTCTTTTTTTTCTTTTTTTTTTTTTTTTTGGTTAGCTTTCGGCAATCAAGGAAAGCTCTGTCATAATACTAGCTGCATACAAGCTTAAGGAACAAATGCCTCAGAGTCTAAACTCAGAGTCTAAACACATTAAAATATCAAAATGTCCAGGCTTCCATGAAAGATTACGAAGCCTGCAAAGAAATGCAGAGTGATGGCCCAGTGAAAGGAAAAGATGAAAGCATTAGAAACCATCAGTGAGGAGGATCAGACCTGGAACATTCTAGACAGAGCCTTAAAAATATGGTACTAAATATGCTCAAAGAGCTAAAGGAAATCAGGAAAACAATATGCAAACACAGAGAAATCAATAGAAGAATGGAAATTATGAAAAGGAATCAAACACAGCTGATTTAAAAATTCCCTAAAGCGTTCAACAGCAGATTGGAGCTGGCTGAAGAAAGAATCAGGGAACTTGAAAATAAGACAACTGAAATCATCCAGTCTCCGGAGTAGAAGGAAAAAAGAACGGAAAAAAGTACCCAGAGCCTGGGAACGTGTGGACACCATCAAGTGCAAAAACATACACATTGTGGGAGTCCCAGAAGGAGAAGAAAGGAAAGGAGCAAAGAGAATATTCAAAGAAATAATGGCTGAAAATTTCCCAAATTTAACGCAAGACATGAATATATACATTGAAGATGCTCAACTAACTCCAAACAGGATTCACCCAAAAATGTTATAATCAAACTGTCAAATGCCAAAGATCCAGAGAGAATTCTGAAAGCCGCAAAAAGTGAAGCCACATGTCGTGTACAACGGAGCCTCATTAAGATTAAGTGCTGATTTCTCACAGGAAACCATGGAGGCAAGAAAGCAGTGGGATGACATATTTAAAGCGCTGAAAGGATCAACTGCCAACTAAGAATTGTATACCTGGCAAAACTGCCTTTCAAGATGAGGGAGAGATTAGGCCATTTCCAGATGAATAAAAGCTGAGAGAGTTTGTCACCACTAGACCCACCCTACAAGAGACGCTAAAGAGAATTCTGCAGGTTGAAAGGAAAGAACAAGAGACAATATCGAAACCTCATGAATAAATAAAAATCTCTGGGAAGGGTAAGGACACAGGGAAATATATGTCAGTACTACTGTATTTTGGGTTTGTAACTCCACTTTTTACTTCCTATGTGATCTAAAAAGGAAATGCATAAAATGTAATGAGAAATCCATAGTTTTGGACTCATAATGTAAAACGTAATTTGTGACAAGTACATAAAGGTGGGGGGACGGAGGGGTACATGAACATACTTTGAGTATACTATAGATGTTAAGTGGGTATCAAAGCAAACTAGGTTGTTATAGACCTAGAGTATTAAACGCAAGGCCTGTGGTAGCTACAGAGCAGGTACTGAAGACTCGGCTAGCTCAGAGAGACAGAAATCAGAGCACACGCTGCTGGGGCAGGGGGCTCAGGGGGAAGGAGACATTAATGCAAAACTGGTGTAGGGTTTCTGCTTCGGGGCTGGCAAAGTTTTCAAGGAACTTTACAGGGACGATGGCGAGGGTACCACAATATTGAGAACATGGCTGATCCCACGGAATGGTTGTGCTTGGGAGGGGCTGAGAGGGGAAAGTTTACGTTGCATGTATATGTTCCCACAATTAAAAAGAAGAAGAAAAAGCAACTAAAGAGACAATGACAATTAAATGCAATACATGATCCTAGACGGGATTCAGGAGGGAAAGAGAAACAGCTCAAAGGGAAATTATTGGGACATATAATATAGACAATCAGCTTTATATAAATGTTAAATCTCTTGAACTTGGTAACTACACTAAGGTGGTTACATAAGGGAATATCCCTGTTCTTAGGAAATGTACACCGCAGTATTAAGTGTTATGATGTATACAACCTACACTCAAGTGTTAGAAAATGGACTGACAGATTGAAAGAATGACTGAATGATACAGCAAAGGTGGCTGAAGGTTAAAATTTGTGGCTCTGGGTGGCTGGGATAGTAGGGGTAAGTTGAAGTTCTCTGTATGGGGTTTGTAGCTTTCCTTCAAGTACAAAAGTGTTTCAAAATAAAAAGTTAAAAAAAACGCAACTACTGAATTGTATACTTGAAAGTGGCTAAAATGGGAAATAGGGAAATGCTGTATATGTTACCACAATAAAAATCAAAATAAAAAAAGAAGAAAACACTAACAATGAATTTGGGTTTTCAATACTGCATTACAAAATTTATTATAGAAAGAAAGAACCAGGAGCAGGCTCCAATCCATTATTTTCAGATGTAACTTCTTAAAACAAATTCCTGCACCTACATTCAGTAATAAACATATTATGTACTGAAAAATACTGCCATGTAAAGGCCAAAAGGTCACTCGGCCACTCTATTTCTGTACCCTAGTCCTGAGCGAGCGGCAGAGCTGGGCTAAGCGGGAGCTCATCAGCTCATCCTCGCTGGCCGGGCAGGTCACCTCTGAAAAGCCTCCCGGTTACAGAGCCCGAATACTGCTGACCTGTCCGGGGCTACAGAGACGTTAAGCTCCGCTGATCCTTCCAGAAGGTGAGAGAGGGCAGGCCTCTTAATCCTGGGTCCCCTACACGCTCAAGACCTCTGACCGCTCTCCCCTACCCACAACGCAGCTACCTGGGGACACGACTTCCCAGCCAGCCTGGAGACAAGAGCCGGGAAGGAAGCAGAAAAGGCTCGGGGACACTGAAAATAAAAGCCAAAGTCCAAACGTGGGAAGTCCTTGCATTTTACTCAAAGGAGGAAGTGCCCAAGCCTAGCTCAGCTCGGTCGCACTTCAACCCCAACTGTACCAAGACAGCAGACACAAGGAGACAACCACTTTATATTAGTTCATATCATCGAAACAAACCGCAAATGTTTTCAAGTCAAGAGTAGACTTGAAAACGAAATCAATATCCTAAAAACCATTGAAAAACATAAACATATACATAACACAAATTCACAGATACATACACAGACACCGCTGGGGGGTTCTGAAATTTGCCAACAGTACGAGTGTCCATGAATTATACAAACATGATAAAATGTATTCATAATTATGACCCTGAGTCATGGAGAAAACCTTACGTTTTCTTTGTTTATGAATCCTTTGTTTATGAAGGCAGGAAATAAGAAAACAACTTCAGCAAAAAGTGCACCTCAAATTCCAAAACAAAAATGGCTTTGGACTTTAACAAGGGCAACACTTGTGGGTCTAGGAAACGTGGCCCCGTACGAACAAGCACCCCTAACAGGCTCTGGAGAGCTGAGGCCTCCTCATTGCCACTCACTTCTTGCTTTTTTTTGTTCATGACCTAACTAGAGCCTCCACAGAAGGGTATTATGAAACATAATGGCAGAGTTTGCACTAGTTGTCCAAGAAGAGAACCAGACCACCCAGCACCCCTCGGCCCTGGCAGGGCAGCCACTGTCCTCCAGTCCGGGTTGCTTGCTCCTTCCCCGTTCCCCTTCCAGTCCGGGGCCTGTGCTTAGGGACCGCACACATGACAACCCAGCCCACCCGCTTTCCTGCCTTGCCCGGGACTCTCCCCACGTCAGCTCTCGAGCTACACAGACGTTTCTGAGTTTCTTCTACACACCAAACTCTTTTTAGCCTGCAGCTTGAATCACCCTTTCGGGCACAACTGCTGTGTCACCTCTGTGGGAAGCCTTCCTGGCCACCCAGTCTAGAACCTTCCGGGCTGCCCAGTTTAGAGTCTTCCCAATCATCTGTCCAGAGCCTTCCAGACCACCTGGTCTAGAGCCCTCCTGGCCGTCCGGTCCAGCACCGCAGCTGCCAAAGGACAGCACACTATTCAGGGAGCCAAGAAGGTGACGGGCTCTGGGCACAGGCCCCACTTTAGTCCAGTCTGATTAGGGCATTAGGGATCCTACAAGTGGAATTAAAGATCTGAATGTAACACTCGGTTTGATTATTATCTACTTTTGATAATAAATTCTCAAGTGGATTGTTTAGTAAGGACATTTTGTTTCTTTCTTTTCCCTTGTGCATTCTTTCTAAGTACTCCCATCATTAAAATGATCTAAGTTAGCCCCCATTTGCACAGGCAATCTGAGGAGACACTGTATAGAACAAACTAAAGATAGAATCTTTTGTTCTCTAGTTGTTTACTCTAAAGCAGACAATTTCATGAACAAAGAGAAAGCCAAGTAGAAAATTCCACTCTGATAACTCAACATACAAAATACTATTCAAAGGCACATTAAGAATTGTATGTTAGGTGTTTTTAAGAGCATGTTACAGTCACACTTCGCGTAATTATTTGGGTGGAAAAGGTAGACGAGAGACCTTCCAGTAGCATCTACAAGAAAAGGAGAAGAGAACCTACTAGATTTCATTTCAGAGGTGGTTCCAGGTAACGGCAGCGAGCCTGAGCCGGGGCAAGGCACTGGGGGAGGCACACGCAGGAGGCCCCAAAGAAAAGGCCGGAAAGGGAAGAGTGAAGGAAGGAAAGGGAGTGTTGGGGGTAATGACGTGAGAAGCAGCCTGAGAAGGGGAAGTACTTAAAATAGAAAAGAACAGTGGAGTCCAGGAGGGAGTCCTCTAACTGGGACGGCCGATGGCAGGAGGCTGGGACCAAGCAGCGCGGCGCGAGCATGGGCCAGCTCGCGGAGACGCGGGGCCAGCGGCATCCCACACAGCTCCCAGGGCCCACGGCAGCTGCTCTGAGGCTTAACATGCTTCGCCCTCCCCAGACCTCCCACGGGGCAGGCCCAGAAATCCTAAGAGGGTGTGGGTCAAGCAGCCGTGAGAACAGGCCGGAGAGCGACCAGGTACCTCTCAGTGGAGCGGGAAGAACCAAGGTCCAGAAATGGAAATGGGGGCTGGGGGTGGGGCTCAGTGTCACCATGGGTGTCACCAGGGTGATGAGAAAATGACGCTGTCAACCAGCCAGCGAGCACTTGGACAGGGGCTGACACTTCTGAAAGCCGCAGTTGGCCTGCAGTTCTCCGATTCAACTTGCAAGTTTTTCCTTTATAAACCACCACAAGTGAATTCAGGTTACTTTTCCCTAGAAAAACACATCAATCCTTGAACACACCAGCACCAGTTTTTGCCAAACACCACACATACCTGGAGTCCGTGCCCCAGTGCATGGCATAGATCTTGGCCAGGTGTCCCCTCAGGGTTCTCCTGGTGCGCATCTGGATTCTTCCCACTGGGTCGATGTTGTTTGTGATCTTAAAAAACAACAAGTTACTGCAAATGAACACTTGAAACAAAAGGACGCTACCTGCCAGGCCTCCTCTCCCTCTTCCCACCCCACGCTCTGCCAGATTGCTGCTCTCTCCCTCGGCTGTGCCCCGGCCCTGCCCACTGTGACCAGGCAGCCATGGGCACCCCAGGCCCCATTTCTATTTACTCTGCTCCCCACTGCACCTATCCTAAACGGCTTTTATTACGACACTGCACCTAACACCCTTTCATTGTCTTATATTCATTTGCCCCGAGACTCGCTGCTCCACCTGGATTTCAGGATAGCCTGTCTCTCCCAGACCCCTCCCCTCCAACGCTGCACACACACACACGGTGCTGCCACAGACACACTCGGCTTTGCTGCCTCCTCTCCTCCTCATCTAGCCCACTTGTGCACCACGGCCCAGCTCCCGGTCTCTCGGCCCTTACAGGTTCGCCCTTCTCCAGGTGCACCCAGAGTGGGGCAGCTGGGGCCTGGCCTGACACAGGGCCCTGGGCTCAGTGGCACCCAGTGTGCGCTGCCACTGCTTCGGGGATAAGAGTGTGCGTACACACCAGCTGACATCTAAAAGGCTCTGACACGAATGACTGCAGGCTACCAGATGGAGTAAGTAAAACACAACAGGTTTTTAAAAACGTACACTCCAAGGTGTACTTGGCCATCCAAGTAATTCTGAGTAGTATAATTTTAACTTACCCGTTTATCCTCAATTAAAAGTACATCCCTTAGAACACTAGGCCAATGTAAAATTTTAATCATCCTCAGTAGGAGAATCATTTTTTTCCCCACATTGCTATTCAATTCTTTGGAATTTAGAAACTGGAGTTCTGAGGCAGATTTTTGTTTAGATTACAGCTTATAAGTAACTTATTGTAAAGATCATAATGAAATTTTACAGCCATGACCCCCATAATAGTTATTATTTAGGGCTTGAGTGATGTTTACTTTTCAACTAAAAAATGGACCACTTCCTCTGCCTCTCATCAGAATCACTTCTGAAGGAACGCATGTCACGCCACAGTTCCCACCCCCCACTACAGACATGGCGGGACTCCAAGCAGAGCCTGCTGCGGAGGCTCGGGTGCCATGAGCTCCCCTCTCACCTCAGGCCCAGAGACCCGGACGACAGAGCGTCTCTTACCTGAGAGAGAGTTGCATCTGCACACGCCTTTCTAGCATCCTAGGAAACAACAGGGAGAAAGAGGAACTCAGTGACGTTTCAGACACTTTCAATCCCAGGGCCTCACACCGAAGTTTCAGACAGACCCTCTGTAAACTGCCAGGAGCCGGAGCAGAACGTGAACGGACAGCTGCCCTTCTCCTTCCCTCCTCTCAAATGCCCATGGTCCCCGGCAGTTTTTGGATTATCTAGGTACTTCTTCGGTCTGCATTTTAGATCACAGTGAGGCGAGGAGGAATAAAACCCTCAACAAGTCATACCCGCAGAGCACCTCCTCTCAGCAGAACAGCCCTCGGCCCTGGGGCCCCTATGGCAGGGCCACGCTGGAAGCCTGGGGGCCCGCAGAAGCTTCTACACCTTTCCACAGCACCTGCACACACGCCCCCACCCACAGGAAGCCAGGGGAACGCACCCGAAGGGAAAAATGCCTAAAGGACTGATGTCAGCCCAGAGAACCTTTCTGCTCTAGTGTTAATGACAGTTTTAATCTTCAAACCACACAATCTGTGATTCTAAATGCTATGATGGAAAAGAGCAAGGGATTTGTAGTCAGACGTCAAATTCGCATAAGATTTTCCAGCAGCTATATCTTGTTAAAAATCTCAGTTTTCTTACTTATAAAATGGGAGAAATGATGATGATACCTCAAGAAGCAAGTAAGATTAAGACAAGGTTTGTGAGACACACTGTACGAACCATACAGGGATAAACCAATGTCAAGTTTTTTTCATTGCTACTAAGTGGTCAAAATCACTAGAAAATAAATTTTGAAATCTCAAATTGGCACTTATTTTTATAAACAGAAGCCATACATTACAAAGGAAAATGTGACAACAGTTTTATTTAAAAGGTTTAACATTTGGGTGTAGGCAGTTGGCAACTTCATAAAATTTTAAAGGAAATACAGGCATACCATGTTTTATTCCACTTCTCTTTACTGCACTTTGCAGATATTGCGTCAAGCAAGTCTATTAGCGCCATTTTTCGAGCAGCACACGCTCACTTTATGTCTCTGTCATATTCCAATTAAGGTATGTACTTTCCTTTTTTTAAAAATGCTACTGCAAATTTCACAGAATACAGTACAGTGTAAACCTAACTTTTTTATGCACTAGGAAGCCAAAGTAACTGTGACTTACTATACTGCGGTGGTCTGGAATGAACTCGCAGTATCTCCGAGGTGTGCTTGTGATTTTTAAATTATGACAATTTCTGACAAGAAAGAGGGCTCCTTCTGAAAGCAGCAACTGGCCGTGAGAGCACTGTATGTACACAAGCGCCCCGAGCCAGAGCCCCAAGGAAGAGCCCCCCAAGAGACGAGTCTCCAGGGGCAAACTGCCTCACTGCAAATGACTGTTATTTTGTGAAGTCAGTGGTAGTATTTATCAACTGGTAGTAAGTAAATATATTCAAATGGATTATTATAGATATAACTATCTAGATTCCAAATTCAACATTAATTAGGCCACTAGAAGTCACTCTGCTTATTAAAACACAAAGTAATTATGTAACCAACTATTTCTATGCTAGCAAATAGATTTGGGGTAAGAAGGGGGGGCACTTGGGCTCGTTGGGTCCATAAACATTATCTACAAGTAGAGTGTTTAATGAATACTAATATTTTTATTGTTACATGTGTCTTTTTAATCTTAAAAAAAAATCACGAGGCTCTTTTTACTGGAGAAAATAAATCAGGGGATAGGGCCATCTCACCTGGTGAGTGTCTGAAGATTAAACAGGTGTTACGGTGACACTACTGCTAACCAGGGGGAAAATTATCTTAAAAACTAAACCCATATAACTTCAATGCAGTCTTCCTCTCAGCCAGCAAATGCTTATCTAAAACAGGGCGGCGCTTCTCAGAACAGGGGCTTGGAAGACCGCAGGAAGTCTTAAAAAATGGAACAAGCTTCTTAAGCGCTAAATGAAGAGAGAAATCTTTAACATTTTTTAGATTAATTTCCCTACTGAGATTCGGGAAGGTGTGCAATGGATATATTACTTAGTGAAAATGCTCCTACTGTCTGTGGTGAGAAGACCACTGATTATGACAGTCAGCCTTTCTGTCTGCTTAAACCAGAGGAAACGTGTGCTGATTCTGACCAGTTCCGTACCCCGTCTGGGTGCGTGTCAAACGCCCGCCACCTGGACGCCCGGCTTGGGCACGGGAAGTCCCAGCGCAGCTGGCCCATCACTTACACGGGCTGACAGAGACACTCCATAAAAAACCTATACCTGTCCATTTGTTGGAATTTTCATAACCCACCAGTTACTCAGAAGATTTTAAGGAATGCTGTTATCAGTTCACAGTCTTTTCAGAGCATTTGTTTCCTCGCAAATACAGTCAAAAGCAGGAAAACATGGTCCTTTAGGGTCTTCCAGCTTAAAAACACTTCTAAAAGAAAATAATCATCCACCCTTTCTTGTTTGTTTCCTTTCGCTCAGCATTCTTTAAAAGGCAACCAGGGAGATGTGGTGTGTGTGTGTTTTGAAGTCACAGTTGCCCGCCCACCCTTCTCACTGGGTGTCGCGGGCCCGGTACTGTGCGCGGCCGTCACAGACCACGCCTGTGGCCGTGTCGGTGGAGGGCGCCTCCTCTCCAGGGAACGGTCCAGAACTCCAACTGGGGGGGCACCCTGAGCACCTGAAATGCAGCTCACACGACACGCCAAGTTGTGAAGACTGAGTAGGAAAAAAATAAAATGTAAAATATCAATAAAACTGTATTAATTGCATGTTGGAAATGATATCTTGGCTTAAGATAAACTTTATCAAAACTGGTTTCACTTGCTTCTTTTTACATTTTTAATGCGGCAACTACAATGTACAGTTCTCCATGCGGCTCATGCAACACGTCTAACTCAGGAGAAGACACTTCCCAGGCATGGGCAGACCCAGGACTTTAAGATGTGACTAGATCCGGCTGCTCTTGTTTTCTAAAAAATGTGCATAGATGCAGCGTCCAACCTCAGCCACCTACAGCCACACAAGCATCGTCAGCTACGAACAGCTCAGAATCCACTATCCATGAGCAACACTTATGAACAATTTATGGTTGTTAGAAAACAAAACTTAAAATAGACCAAATCATACTACAGTCTAAGACAATATTTTCAGAGTAAACTTTAAAATTTAAATTAGTAACTTAAGGAAATGTTTAATGCAGCTCCTTAGAGCTTGCTCCAAATTCTGATTTCTGCATTCTTGGTCATCAGCAGTTAGTGGGGGTGAGGTGGGGGGAGAAGAAGGAATAAAATCTCACAAGTAGATGGTAAGTAGCTGAGCGTAATTGCAACATAGAAAACAATCCGATTAGAATTCAATAATAACAATAGTTTTGCTTTATTTTTTTTATTTGCCAAAACCACTGCTGCCCCAAGTGAACTGTGGGAAGCTTATGGGTTTTTCGTTTGTTTTGAGAAGAGATAATTTCTTTTTATTGAGGCAAAATTCAAGTAACATAAAAGTCACCATTTTAACTATTTTAAAGTGTAAATTCAGTGACTTCCAGCACATTCTCAATGTTGTACAACTATCACTGATTACAGAACATTTTCATCACCCCAAAAAGGAACCCATACCCCCCAGCAGTCATGCCCCGTTACCCCTTTCCCCAGCCTCTGCCAACCACTGATCTGCTTTCAGTGGCTGTGGATTTGCCTATTATGGACAGGTTGTAGAAATGGAATTCTACGATGTGTGGCCTTCTGTAGCTAGTTTCCTTCACATAACAGGATGTTTCCAAGGTACCAAGTTGTAGCATGTATCAGTAAATCACTCCTACTTATGGCAGAATACTATCCTTTTGTATGAGTATGCCATATTCTGTTTATCCTTTCATTAGTTAACAGACATCTTGGTTGTTTCCCCTTTCTGGCTATTGTGAAAAACACTGCCATAAATATTCATGTATGGCATTGTTTTCAATTCTCCTGGGATATACATTTCAGATAGGAATTCCTTAGTCATGGTGTATAATAATCCTTTCAAATCTGCTGCTGGATTGGTTTCCTAGCATTTTGTTGAGGATTATCATGTGTACTTTTTAGGGACACTGTTCTGTAGTTTTCCTTTCTGATGCTGTCATTGGCATTAGGGTGGCTTATGTTTTTAAGTTACGCACAATCTTAAGGAAATACTTCTTGCTGTTATTTAAGTAACAGATATTTCTGAGAATAATTTTATATAAAATCAGGTATTTTAGAATAGTTTATTCATTTGGGGGGGCAGGACAGTAACTAATACACATTAAATAAGTCTGATTAGAGAAAACCACAAGAAGAAAAACTTAAGTCTTCCTTATTTTTACTGAGCTGTCCTAATCTTTAAAATGCTGAGATCTGAAATTCCTACCGTACATGGAGAGGCTCTGATCTCTCTATGGCTCTAGATCTCAGAAAATCCCATTCTCTTTTCCCAAGTTCAAGAAAAGGTCCCAATGGTGTTGGTGTTTCTCACATCCCCTGGGCTTCCTGAGCACAGAACGGCCGCTGGAGAGAAGCGCTCAGGCTGCCTCTGACAGGTGCCGTGCAGACACACACTGTGTGCTCTGGAGTGCGGGTAGAACCAACCTCGGAAGCAAAGGCTACAGCACAGAAGAGGCCACCAGAAACCTCGGAGGAATGGACAAGCCCATCTCAATATACTGAGGATATACTTTTTCTTTAAAAGTCCACCTTTTAAGAGATGTTTATTAGGTGCAAAATCTCTATTATTTGTAGCACACTATATAATTTAGCTTGCGTGGTCAGTTTATTCAAACACCATAATTACACGGAACTTTGAATAGGGAGTGAAATCTGGTTGGTTTGTACAGGTTAGTGTGAAGCTCCGATACATCCAGAGTAATCTGGGCAGAGAATAAAAATGTATTTGAGAAATCCCCTTGAGACTAGGGGAGACTGTGGAAATACAAAACTTCCCCACGTGAGGAGTTACTGATATTCTCACAAACATTGAGGACCACCAATTTAGAAGGTCGGGCCCTCAATCTTGGGGCTTGCCTTTATGAAGCTTGTTACTACAAAGAAGAGGCTAAGCCTACTTGAAATTGTGCCTGAGAGTCACTGTCAGAGAGTCTCTTTTGTTGCTCAGATGTGGCCTCTCTCTACGCCATCTTTGCAGGTAAACCCACTGCCCTCCCCGCTACATGGGACATGACTCCCAGGGACAAGCCTGGACTTGGCATAGTGGGATCTAGAAAGCCTTCTTGGGAAGAGAAATGAAACAAAATAAAGTTTCACTGGCTCAAAGATTTCAAATGGAGTTGAGAGGTCATTCTGGAAGGCATTCTTATGCGCTTATATAGATATCCCTTTTTAGATTTTAGTGTATGGAACAGATAGAAGGAAATACTTGAAACTGTTAAACTGCAACCCATTAGCCTTGATTCTTGAAGATGACTGTATAACTATGTAGCTTACATTGTGTGACCGTGTGATTGTGAAAACCTTGTGGCTCACACTCCCTTTATCCAGTGTATGGACAGATGAGTAGAAAAATGAGGACAAAAAGTAGATGAATAATGGGGAAGAATTGGGGATGGGATGTTTTGGGTGTTCTTTTTCACTCTACTTTTTATTCTTATTCTTTTTTTGTGGTAATGAAAATGTTCAAATACTGTGATGATGAATGCACAACTATATAATGGTACTATGAACAACTGATTTTACACTGTAGATGATTATTTGGTTTGTGAATACATCTCAATGAAATTGAATTTAAAAAAAAGTCCACCTTTTTTTCTCTCACTCTCCGTATCACTAGTGTGAGACATAAACAACTACTTCTATTAAATGACACTCTAGAAAATATTCATTAAAAATGTTACTTCAAGACATTGGAGGAGGGTAGAATGAATTTCTTTTAGACTTACTACTGCTCTCCTTTTAAAAGTTCCTGAGTTCTGCAGTTTAACATTATACATCAGTCACAGACTGGAATTTATTTTTTAGAATTTCTGCAAATGCTATTCTTGTACACTGCGATTTAATAATGCAGGTTTATTTTTATCTTCACTTAGATCTGTTTGCCCTATTTAGTGACCAATCAAAAGCTGTAGATTCCAATAATCACCACCAGGGAACAACCCCTTTCCCTTCCCAAATCACAAATAATCAGGCACACCTAAAATCCTTCCTCCTTGTTGCTGGGAATACTCTTTATTTCTTTAAAAGTTTCCTTCCCTCAACTTACAAGCCGCAGTAGTTAGAGGAGGGAGGTAGACACGACAGTGACTATAGTGATCAAAATAATGTCACAAAACTACTTCCCAAGGTTAAGAATTAAAGTACAAAAAAGTGTTTACAAATTCTACAGCAACATTCTATGTACATGCAAATAAATTATAATCCACTGGAAAATGCATCCCTACAAATGGTGTGCTAGGCTGCAGATGTGAACCTGTACTTACTTCACCAGGGCAAGTTAAGAGTCAATTTCAATCCAAAATATGGAACAGCTATTCTGTGACCTCTCTTTCCTAAGACAGGTAACTTTGGACCTGAAATCTGAAAACTAATAAAGCGAAACCCACGTGTAGCTACGTACTCGAATTTGGTTTTTGAGTTGCTCGGCCTCCTGCCGCAGCTGGTCAAGTTCACTCATCTTCTGTCCCCAGTGCTTGGCAACGCCACCTCAAAGGTCTGAGATCTGAAACAGAAGCACAAGCACCACCACATTAATAAACAACTGCTGAGTAATTTAATGAAGTGGGTGATAAAAGGAAACAAATTTTAAAAGCTATGGTAAATCAGGGCATTTTTAATTATAACTTACAAAACGTCTAAGAATTCATCCTAATTTTTAACTTTAAAAATGCCTTATAAAATTACCTTGCTTTGTATAACATGAATGTTTACTATACTACTGAAAATATGGTGGTGTATTCAAAAAGGAAAAATTCTGGTAAAAAGTATTTCTCATGAAAGGATATGGGTCTCACTATGAACCCAAGACTAAGCCGGAAGCTCCAGGTAAAGCATTTAGAGTAGCTCCCACGTGAAAACCCAGAGGCAGGTACTCTGGAGAACAGAGTGCGGTGGCAGCCTGGCAACCCAGCACCTTGAAGCCGCTTCGACAATCCTGAACCTGCGACGGGAGCAGAGCTGTGCGAATGCCCGCACGGCAGCTCTGAAGGGCGCACGGTGATGTCTGGCAGTCCCCTAAAGTGGCCCCGCGGGCCCAGTGTGCTCAGGGCCAGCCCCCAGCCTCAGATGCGGGCCGGGCTAGGTTCGGGACCCCCCGCCTGCCCGGGCCCCTTCCACCCTTGCCTTAGACAGCTTTCCTGAAATCAGTCAGAACCAACTGTGCTGTGAACCAAGACTTGCTTTCCCAAGGGAATGGTAGAATCGGGGCTGCATTTCTGACTGAGAATCTGGCAGAAAAGTCAATCATAAAGATGACCCATTTATCACAGGGCTGGGTACAGTCACCAAGGGTCCCTCCTCCCCTACAGAGGCGAGTGCTCCCACAGGCAGACGTGGCATATGCAAAGGCCGCCTCGATTTCCTATGCAAATACACAGGGGAAAAACATTTACCATCACATATCCTGTGTGAAAATCACATGGTTGACACAACGTACCTCCGATAAGAGTAACTGTACATTTTCTTGGGATTGAAATACTGTGGGGGAAATTATCTGGGTGGCCAAGAGACACTGTTGGATAAACTTGCCCATTCTGCACAAAAGCATCCCAGTCCTAACCCTGGTCCACGTGCCGAGGGCTTCATCCAGAAAGGCATGTGCGACAGCAGGAAACATGGAGGGGCCTCTCTCCAGTCCGCGGCAACCCCGGAAGCAGGGTCGGCTGTGGGCCTGAGGCAGGCTGCGGACCGGCCACTCGCCCCCACTGTACCTGCAGAGAACCTCAGTGGCCTGGGACGCTCGGCCTCCGGGGCAGGGCTAAAACGTGGGGTGGGAAACGCTTCCCTGCCAGGCTTTTTTCTCTTATGTGGTAATACTGGTTAATTCTTCTTCCACTTTTCATGTATAAATTCTAAGGACTGCAGTCTATGGACATTAGCGTTTGAAACGATAAAACTGCCAACAGGACTCAGCATCACATTTGAAGCGGAGAGCGCCTGGCTGCGGCCCTGTGCCCACAGACCCCCCTCTGCTGGGCTCCCCACGATGACCACACTCGCCACGGACACTCCGAAGCCACATTCACGGAAAACGCTGCCGACCTGGGGGCAGTTCTGCTCTGGCAAACCCAACCCATGAGCACGCTCACACTTTATAGTAGTTCTTTGTAGAGAAGCTACTTCATTCAGTCTTCCCAAACTCAACACGAAGAGAAGTACCAGCCAACGCTGTCACAGGGAGTTGTGCACTGGATGAAGCTGTTAGTTGTAGTCAACACACAAAATTTCTGATTCTAATTTTAAACACTAAAAAGCTAACACCTAACATAGAGGTGAACAGAAAGCATTTTCTGAGACAGCTCAGAAAATTACATTCCTTGTGGCCAAGGGTACTCAGGTAAAGGGTGGAATTTGATATTATGTGATTTAACTCCTGAGATCTTAAATTTAAATTTTTTTTTAATGTAAGATTCTTTTCACACATTATAGAAGAATGTGCACATGACAATCACCCAAATGTACTGCTTTAGAGAAATCAACTTACTGAAAACCTAAGTATCTTTTAAAATGAGAAGCTACATTTAACTCATTCACCTCAGAAATTTCCAGAAGCAATCACACTAGGAGCTGCTGACTTTCACATTTAGTCACCTGCACAACGAGCAAAGCCAGACGACGCTTGTCTTCCTCTAGGCAGCGGCAGAGGCTCAGCGCTGCCTTCCCGTTGTGCTCCACTGCAACCGCCGCCCACTGTGGATCACAACCAAGCAACTCACAGTCCGTTAACTCTTCAGGAAAAGGTCCTCCTGGGTCCTACCAGCAATGCACGCACGCACCTGTGAGGCCTCCACCCCTACGAGGCCCTGGTGAGGACGGCGGGTCTAGCACTGGGCATTCACACTTCTAAATCACACTCTCGCACGTCCTAAAACCAAACACGCACGGAGAAGCCCCTTGCTGACGGACCTGCCCGGCTCAGTGACCACGGAGGGCTGGGCTCTGGGCCTTGCGCACCCGAGGGGGCCGGGGTGGCCAGGCGTCCGTGTCCAGTGGGCACCGTGGCCGCGGGTGGACCCTGGCCGGGCCTGGCTGGAGGGTGCGGAGGGACCGGTGGTGCCATCACCACCCAGGATGTGGAAGGTGCGCGCGTCCCAGCCTCCGCGGACCCCCAAGTCCACCCCGAGGGCTCGCCACTTCCTTGCTGTGGAGACCCGGCCAACGAGACAAACCAGGCTCAGAGGGATGGAGAAGGCCGGCCTCTTGCGCACCCAAGGACAAGCACCGTCCCCCGTGCCGCAATCCCGTTTCCGGATACAGAGCACGTGTTGCTGCTTTTGGGAAAAGGAGCAGCAGTGCTGAGGCAGCTTGCACTTATCACGTTAACTTCTATATTTGCTTTGGTTTCCCACCCCTCACAACCCAAAAGAAAGTTAAAAGAGACTAAGAGGTTATTTGGTCTTTGGGATCAAGGGCTTCTAGATTTTTTCTACTTTTCAGTTTAAAAAAAGCTAACTGATGTTAATTTTAAAAAGTTACTAGATAACCATTAAATATCACTAAAAATAACAATGTAATAATAGCATGGAAAATGTTTGATCTGTTACATGAAAAGCAGTATAAATTTGCAAGTAGTAAGACTTAGCTACATTAGAAGACCAAAAATGCACCTAATTAAAAAACATTAAAAAAGACGACTACATTTGTTAAAACTACTGGCCACGTCTTCTCTCCATTTGCCGCGTTTGGCAGCGCAGTCGTGCTGCTCCGCGGGGAAGCCCAGGAAGGAGCCTTACCCGCTCCGCTCCGCGCCGTCCGCGCCGTCCTCGCCGGCGTCCCTCGCCCCGGGCAGCGACCTGGGCGTCTTCTCGCCCCGCTAAGCAGCCGCCGCCTGACTCAGCGACCCCGCCTAATCCGGGGACACCCTGCCGGGCTCTGACGTCTGCTCTGTGTGACCCACATCTGCCACTATCGTTTATTAAGAACTTCTGTTTCAGAAAGGTTTTTCACAGAAACTGAACTGCAAAGAGAGTACACTGAGCCACAGGCCCCTACTTTAGATTAAGTCCAAAATCCAAAATCTCTGGAAGTACACTGATTCACGCTCACGATGCGCTACGCTCCAGCCCCAGCCCCCCCACTTTGTGGTTCACACAGTGCACCTCACCTCCCTCTATCCTGGGGACCCCTGGAAGCTCTTGAGAGGGCCCTATGGGGTTCCCCGTGGCCACCTGGCTACTTACAGTCACCAACAATGACACTCAGGGTGCAAGTCTGCTAATGACAAAAGGGGGTTCAGCTATCAAAAGTAAGGTCAAGTTCTCGACCTGCCGCACACAAGGCACACAGTGCTCACCAAACCACTCTTCGTTCTGGTCTGTTTATTGCAACACAGAAGTGGGGCTGCCTCCCTCACAGGGTGAGGATGAAGATTAACCGGGCGGCCAACAGAAGGTGCCCCGAAGCCTTTCGGGGGTTTAACTAGGGTGCTTTCCTCTCAACAGGCTGCAAGGAGGGGGCATGACGGGTCACCAGACACAAACACGTGGTCCACAAGGGCAGCGGCCAGCCGGCCAGCATGCCTGAGCGACGGTGGGCAGCACCGCCAGACCCAGGCCTCTCTCCCAGGCGCACGCACAGCTGACATCTGCCAGGGCAGAATCGTGCTTGCTGGCTCAGCCTCACAGCCCACACTTCCCCTCCAGGGCTAAGCAGCACCTGAGTGAGAGGAGCTGGCAGGAGGCGTTTAAACCAACTTCCATCAGCTTTTCTTTTATTTCCAAGTCCAGGCTAATCTCCAAAATCAAGATAGTGCAATCACAGATGAAATTAAGATGGTGCAAGTCCGAAGTATTTGAACAATGCAATGAGCAATAAGTGCACAAAGATACATAATCGATCAAGGATAATGTCCGAAAACTAAGTGCAGAGTAACACACATTGTAGACACTCTGGAACACGCCCACAGGGCGGGGAGGGTGCTCCTTTATATCGGGTGACAACCAAGCCGAGGACAGACAAGAAAAAGGAACAGTATCCTTGACTGAGATATATTTTTGCAATGGTAACAACTCTCAGAATCTTACCTTTTAACAAGTTTGATGGCAGCTTTGAAGTAGTTTTACAAAACAGTGAACCTGATCAAACCTCTGGGAACAGGAACGTGTTAAACGGCAGGCAATCAGCAACACCAGACTGTGGGAAACACTACACAATCAATAACCTGGTTATTATTTTTAACGAATAAATTTCAAGGAAAAAAAAGAGCGGTAGAGAGAGAAGGAAGAAGGATTTACAAATTAAGTACTTAAAAGACCTACCAACCATCCAGAATGAAGCCCTTCCTTGAAACCCATTCAAACCAGCTGTCATGCCAGCCCAGACCAACACAAGGGCAGCAGGCCACCCTGGAGACCAGCACATGGCTGGCGTGTCTGGGATGCAAAGGAGACCGTCACTGTTCTCAGGTGTGATGACACACTGTGTCTGTTCAATGCTCTCAGGTGTGACAATACACTACATTTGATGTGTCTTCAACTTTCAAAGACATGCTGAAATACTGATGAATAAGGCACTATTGTCTGGAATGTGCTTCAAAATAATGCGAGAGGGAGAGAATGTGTGATGCATATAAACAAGTTCGGTTGCAAGCTGGAAACTGCTGAAGTTTTGAGATGAAGAGTTCCTTATATTTTCTGTTTCATACCTTTCCATTAAAAATAGTTTTAAGTGAGAGCAGCAGCAAACCTTGTCCCAAGGCAGCACTGAGCCCGCCAAACAGACACCAGGAGCAGAAGTTTTATGGACAAGAAGTTCTTGTGGAACTGAAATGGCGGCAGACATGTTCAGGGAACATTGTGCGGACCTGGCCCCTTTCTGAATTCTGAGACAGATGAATGTGTGATGATGGCAACCAGTGGGCACCCACGGGAGGGTGGTGACCAGAGGAAACGGCACCGCCCAGGGGGAAGCCTTGCTGTAAAGTATAAATGAGGGCTCTGTTCCGCAGAGAAATCAGCTACTTCCATGTGTCCCTCGCCACAGGGCCTGATTTACCATGACACAAAAATCAGGTTGTGTACATTCTTCAAATTAAATTTGTTAAAAAAATACATTTTAAAAAACATTGGGGGACTTTGGATCCCGAGTCAAGATCCTAAGGTACAGACTTTTGGGAGATAATCAAGAAAATGTGAATATGTTCTAGGTATTTGGTGGCAAGAAGGAATTGCTGTTCTTTTGTTAGGTGTCAGAATGAGACTGTTGCTATGTCAATTTTTAACAAGTACTTAGCTGCCGGAAATGCTTAGTATTTACGAGTAAAACCATATGCTTTTAGGATTTGCTTGAAAACCCTTGGAAGGAAAGAAGGTTGGTTAAACAAAACCAGATACCTGTATAAATGTTGAGGCTGGATGACTGGTGATGCGGGTTTAGCATAACATTGTTTTTATACATATAAATTAAATACATTTAATTTATAAATTAATAAACACTTAATAAATAAAAATATCAGTATTTTTTATATTGTTTGACTCTCTTATCAGCATTTACTGAATTTTTAAGACAAATACACCTATATACCTTAAGAACACGTCTGCCAGAGCAATTCGCCAAGATGAAGAAAGAAATAAAAGGCATCTAAGTAGGAAAGGAAGAAGTAAAATTGTATTTTGCAGATGATATATTTGGAAAATCCTGAGAAACTGACAACAAAGCTACTTGAGCTAATAAATTCAGCAGAGTGGCGGGATACAAGATTAATGGACGAAAGTCAGTAATGTTCTTATACACTAGCAATGTCCTAACTGAAGAGGCAATCAAGAAAAAAATTCCATTCACAATAGCAACTAAAAAAAATCAAGTACCTACGAATAAACTTGACCGAGAATGCAAAAGATCTCTGCTCAGAAAATCACAAAATGTTACTAAAAGAAATCAGAGGGGCATTCACATCTATTCCTGAGCTGTAATGGTAATCTCTAAATTCCAAGATGCTGAGCTCTTTGTGCATAACCTGGTTGGTCTCTGGAACTTTGGGTATCTGTGTGACACCTGAGACTCAGAGATAGAGCTTGGCAGTCATGTCAGTATCACCTCAGGTAGCAACTGTTAAAAAAGAGATACGACTTCAATTAGAGATATGAATGAAGCAGATCTGGTTAGAACTAAGGAAAACAGGTCAAAGGGTAAAGGACGATGCTTTGTTGTAAAGACTGTGTCTTAAAACTTCAACTTCTCTGTAAGGCCAAGGGAAGACATGTTTATTTGGTGCAGGATCTATATTTCCTGTAGTACACTAAATAATTTAAGCTGTTACCGTCAGTTTATTCAAACACGGTAAGTTCTTGTAACTTTGAATAGAAGTGGGATCTGGTAGGTTTGTACAGTTAGTGTGAAATCCTGATACATCTCAAAGTAATTTGGGCAGAGAATAAAAATGTATTTGCAGGGCTTCCCTGAGGAACTAGGGGAAAATGTGGAAATGTTGGACTTCCCCACCTGGGTTATTACTTATATTCTCACAAGCATCAAGGACTAACAATTTAGTAGGATGAGCCCTCAATTCATAAAGGGACTTGCCCTTATGAAGCTTGTTACTGCAAAGGAGAGGTTAAGCCTACTTACAATTGTGCCTAAGAGTCACCCCCAGAGAGAGCCTCTTTGTTGCTCAGATGTGGTCTCTCTCTCTCTAAGCCAACTCGGCAGGTGAATTCACTGTCTTCCCCTAAATCCCCCTGGCAACGGGGGAAATGACTCCGGGAATGAGCCTAGACCCAGCATCGTGGGATTTAGAAAGCCTTCTGGACCAAAAGAGGAAACAGAAATGAAACAAAATAAAGTTTCAGTGGTTGAGAGATTTCAAATGGAATCAAGAGGTCACTCTGGGGGGTATTCTTATGCACCGTATAGATATCCCTTTTTAGTTTTTAGTATATGTGAATAGCTAGAAGGAAATACCTGAAACTGTTGAATTACAACCCATTAGCCTTGATTCTTGAAGATGACTGCATAACTAAGTAGCTTACATGGTGTGACTGTGTGATTGTGAAAACCTTATGGCTCACTTCATCTATCCAGTGTATGCACAGATGAGTAGAAAAAATGGGAACAAAAATAAATGAATAATGGGGGGGAGTGTTTTGGGCGTTCTTTACTTGCGTTTTTATTCTTATTCTTATTTTTTTATTTCTTTGGAGTATTGAAAATGTTCAAAAATTGATTTAGGTGATGAAGGCACAACTATATGATGGTACTGTGAACAACTGATCGTACACTGTGGATGACTGTAGGATATGTGAATATATCTCAATAAACTGAATTTTTAAAAAAAGAAGTCAGAGGGGACCTAAATAGGTGGAAAGATATTCAGCGTTTGTGGATAGAAAGGCTAAACATCATTAAGATGTCAATTCTACCCAAGCTGATCTACACATTCAACACAATTCCAATCAAAATTCTAACAATCTACTTTGCAGACTTTGAAAAGCTAGTTATCAAATTTATTTGGAAGGGAAAGGGGCCTCAAATTGCCAAAAACATTCTAAAGAAGAACAAAGCGGGAGGACTTACACTTCCTGACTTTGAAGCCTACTATTAAGCTAGTGGCCAAAACAGCATGGTATTGGCACAAAGGTAGACTTACTGATCAATGGAATCAAATTGATAGTTTGGAAATAGACCCCCAGATCTATGGTTGACTGATTTTTGATAAGGACTGCAAAACCCCCAAACTGGGACAGAACAGTCTCTTCAACAAACGGGGCTGGGAGAACTGAATATCCATATCCAAAAGAATGAAAGAAAACCCCTACCTCACACCCTATATAAAAATTAACTCAAAGTGGATCAAAGACCTCAATATATGAGATAGTACCATAAAACTCCTAGAAGAAATATAGGGAAAACATCTTCAAGATCTAAAATTAGGAGGTGGCTTCTTAGACCTTATGCCCAATGCACAAGCAACCAAGGAAAAAAGATAAATGGGAACTCCTCAAAATCAAAAGCTTCTGTACCTCAAAAGACTTTGTCAAAAAGGTGAAGAGGCAGCCAACGCAATGGGAGAAAATATTTGGAAACCATATATCTGATAAGAGAGTGATATCCTGCATATTTAAAGAAATCCTACAACTCAACAAAAATAGTACAAACAGCTCAATTATAAAATAGGCAAAAGATATGAACATACATTTTTCCAAAAAGGAAATACATGAAAAAATGTTCATCTTCACTAGATAATAGGGAAATGTAAATCAAAACCAAAATGATACCATCTCACACCAATAAGAATGGCTGCTATTAAACAAACAGGAAACTACGAATACTGGAGAGGATGTGGAGAAACTGGAACCTTATTCACTGCTGCTGGGAATATATAATGGTGCAGCCGCTGTGGAAGAAAGTCTGGCGGTTCCTCAGAAAACCAGAGAGTGAGTTACCCTGTGATCCGGCAATTCCTCTTCAGAAGATCTGAAGACACGTGCGCACCGAGGTACACAGCAGCATTGTTCACAACTGCCGAAAGACGGAAACAATCCGAGTGTCCTTCAACAGACGAGTGGATAAACCAAATGTGGTGCACACACACGAAGGAGCACTGTGCAGCAGTGAGAAGGAACGAGGTCCTGAAACATGGCAACATGGATGAACCTTGAAGACATGATGCTGAGTGAAATAAGTCAGACACAAAGGGAGAGATATTGTATGTTACCACTAACGTGAACTCCCTGAACAATGTAAAACCAATGTCTTAGGTAGAATATAGGGGACCTAGAGATAGAGAGAAGCTAGTGAGGGGGAATGTCAACCTAATATGTACAGACATGATAATGAGGGTGACCTTAAGGTATGGGAATGGACAGGGGTGAGGATGGTTTGTTAATGAGATTATACGTAACAGCGCTGCACTGAAGGTGAACATGATCAAAAGTGGTTGTTTAAAGGCGTGTATTCCACAGATCAGCACCACAAATATAAGTGTTTGCATGATCAACTTCTCAGGTATGATACTGGTACAAAGAATTAGCAACTAAATGGTATATGGGAAAAATCACCTATTCCATACTAGGGACTATAGTAGGAATACCTTACTAGTACCACACAAAAACTAGGGATAAATAAACAAGGGGTGATAAGAGCTTTGGGGTGTTTTGGGTCATAAAAATTGTTTAAAATGGAGAGTGATGATGATTGCACAACTAAGTGAAGATAATGTGAGACACTGATTATTTATCTTGAACAGGACAAATGCTATATGAAATTAGGAGCCCTCTACTTGATAAATCAAGCCCTCGGTCTTGAGGCTTGCTCTTGTGAAACTTAGGGCTGTAAACAGGCTGAGCCTACCTGTAATGATGCCTAGGAGTCACCTTCAGAGACCCTCATTTGTTGCTCAGATGTGGACTTTCTCTAACCCAACTCTGAAAATAAATTCACCACCCTCCCCACTACGTGGGCTCCCAGAAATGAGCCTGACCCTGGCATCGAGGGGTTAAGAATGCCTTTTTGATCAAAAGGGGGAAAAGAAATACAATAACATAAGGTTTCAGTGGCTAAGAGATGTCACATAGAATCGAGAGGCTATCCTGGAGGCTACCCCTACACAAGCTTCAGCTAGATATGCCAAATGGCCACAGTATGACAAGCCCAAATCAACAGTAGCCCCCAAAACCCTAAAGAATACTCTAGTCCCTATCTGAGACTCTTATATAAAAGTTTCACTCATTAAGTTTATTTTTCAGAGACGTAAATCCTCCAGAGTATTCTTATGCCACATAATTCCCAAGACCCAGAGGCAATAGCCTCTTCAAGAACATCAACCAGATGTGTCCCTTTTTCCCATAATGTCGACAGCCCTTTTCAACATGAACAAGTTAGGGAGGTCAGTGCCCAGGTATCCCTGAAGACTGGGAAAGTGATTAAACTAGAGGAAGGGGTAGCAACAGATAAGAAAGAATTTAACAAAGGATACCTTTATATAATTTTTTATACATAAATGAATCTTTATATGTATATTTTTTTCCTTAGTTGCTAGGGTATTAGAATAGCTAGAAGGAAAGAACTGAAATGGTGCAACTGTAACACATAGCATCCTTTGAAATTTGCTCTATAGGTATTTGCTGAATTGTACATTGAAAGTTACCGCCTTTTTGTATACATGTTTTACTTCACAATAAGGAAGGAACCGAAACCGTGGAATTGTAACTCATTACATTCTTTGGAATTTGTTCTCTACCTACTTGTTAAATAGTCGTACTGTGAAAGTTACATTCCACAACAATAAAAAAAATAAAAGAAAAAAGACCACACCGGCCACCTTGCCCAGCACCCCCCGGGTGCCCGCGAGCGGCTCTTTGCAGGCTTTCCTGCGGGGACGCTGGGCTGCACTGTGCTTCCCAGTGCACCCAGACCATCCGGAGGGTGGGCTTTGGGGACTTACACATTCATGTTTCCAAAGTGATTTTCTTTAAAAAGTGGTAACGGTCCTACTAAGTCAGCTTCTGTCAAGCAGTTAGGTATCAGAATATTCAACAAGATGAAAGGTAAACCATAACCAGTGCATACATGGACAACCATGGTCATGAAGACTAGTAGAGGAAACCTAATGACATACTAAATCCTTATTGGGCTCTGGTTTAAGTATCCAGCAAATTTTTACATGTGTTATTTGAAAATGGATCTGCTCATTTTAAATTTTACTAGCATCAAGAGTGTTTAAACAGCCTACCCTCAACCAAGATATCTTCCTGAAATTCCCCTTTCTCAAATTTCTGATACAAATTTAAGAGAAAATTCACAGCCACAAACTTTAGTGCTTTTCCACTAGAGAATGTATACACAAGAGACTCTACTTTGCACTTACATAGTAAATGTATACGACCATGTATTAGTTTGCAAATAGAAAAATGAGATAAGGAAACAATCCTGCATGTCACTGCATCCCGGGCTCCTGACCCGTGGCCACAGCGGAGTAGCAGTACGCTGCTGAGGGTAACGTTAGTTCAGTTTAGCACATTTAAGAACACATATTCCCAAAACTTTTCAAATCTCACAAAACCTACGCAGCTAATGCATTAAGTCTCTGACAGCCAGATGCCATTTGCACTCGACCAACCAGCGGCCCGCCCTGGACTTGCATGGTGCCAGCCTGAGCTACTGCCCTCGGCATTCGTTTCCTGAGTTCCTGCCAGTCCTCAAGTGACCAAGGAGCCATCCTAAGATTATAGACAGCAAAAGTGATCACTTGTCTCCCACGCACCTGACAGCATCACAGGAAAGGACGCAGCCCCAAGGACAGAAGACTAGCACGTGCCTCGTCTTGCGACACAGACAAGGGGAACCGTTCCTGTGAGACGCCCACATCCCCACAGATGTCACGGCAGAGCAAACAAAGCAAATCCCAAACTGTATTTACGTAAACCTATAAACCAGAAGGCACTGTTCATGATTACCTGCTTACACAAGTTGTTTTGGGGCTGGTTTGCTACGGCACATTTTAAAAATACCATAATGAATTAACTTATAATTCAGGATATATTAAAATACATCTCTACATTAGGTCCACTGATAATTCCAAAACAAAGTATGTTACTGAAAGCCTAAAACTTTTCAAAATACAGTTATACTACTGTTACTAATAATTCTAAACTCAAACTTACTTATTTTTAACTGTAATACAAACACTATTTTGTGTATGTTGAAAAATGCTTGAACTAGAAGGGAATTTAAAACTTAAATCCATACAAACAACCAAATTAAAAAATGGGCCAAGGATTTGAATAGATATTTCTCCAAAGAAGACATCTCATTGGACAATAAGTATTTGAAAAGATGCTCAACATCATTAGCCATTAGAGAAATGCAAATTAAAGCTACAATGAGATATCACTTCACACCCACTAAAAAAACAAAAATAACACACACTGGTGAAGACGTGGAGAAACAGGACCTCGTACATTGCTGATGGGAATGAAAAATGGTGCAGCCACTGCAGAAAACTGGTGGTTCCTCAGAAAATTAAACACAGAATTACCCTATGACCCAGCAACTCTACTCTTAGCTATACACCTGAAAGAACTGGAAGCAGGGACTCAGATACTTGCACACCGATGTTCACTACAGCATTATTCACGGCTGCCCGAAGATGAAAGCGCCCAAGTGGGAAGGATGGAGGCTGCCATAGCGTGGCTGAACCTTGAAGACATCATGATGAGTGAAATGAGCCAGGCACAAAGGACAAATATTTCATGATTTCTCTGATACGAAATGCATCACTGCTGAATGAGTCTGCCTTGTGGTTCATGATATGAAAATAGCCTGGAAGTAGACCAGTGGTGAAAGCTGCACAGTTTCATCAATGAACCTAATGGCAAAGAATTGTCCTTTACAATGGTTTTTATGTTAAGTATATTTCACTACAATAAAAAACACTTAAATGCACCTCATGTTTCTAGCTGAGAAGTTACCTAAGTTAGCCTGTTTATTCCCCACAACCTCTAACGACTCTCCTGGGAGCCTCTGCACAGGGCCTGGCGGTGGCTCAGGAGAAACCCACCCCCCTGCAGCGGAGCTTGGTGGGCAAGCGGGGGGGGTGGGGTGGGGTGGACGGGAGCGCTGGAAGGAAGAGGCGAGGTGAGGGGGGCTGAGAGACCCCGAGGAGGCCCAGAGCCTCTGGGGTAAGGTTATGACTGCAGTGCTGGGGCTCGGGCTAGGCAGTAAACACCCCCTCCCCTGCTATCCTCTGATCAAAAGACTGCCGAGAACGGGACAAGGGGGGACCTGGGGGAAGGAAAAGAGCGCTTGCTCCCTGGCTTCCTAGGCTCTGCTTCCAAAGCTGACTCCCAACTTCCCCCGGCAGCTCTGATAAAACAGAGAAGTGACTGTCAGCACCTCCCCGGGTCGTCTTCTACAGCACCCCGCCCGTCTGCCCCAGGAGGTCACAGCAGGTGAGGCGGCTTGTGGCTGCTTACTGACACCTGGCGGAGGCCAGTGACGTGACTCCACCTGAGCCTTTAGAAATGTCCAGTCCCTTCTCCTCCTGCGGGGACTCCCCACATCTCCTCTCCACCCTCCAGTTCCCACCAGGCAGTCACCTTCCGTGACTCCTCCACCAGCAAGACGCATCGGCTTGCACGAGGGACATTCTCCTTCCATCAGTTCACCTTGCGGCTCGGCTCGTGTCTCCTGCTTCTTCTATCACTTGTGTGGCTCCTTCTTCCCATTTGAAGGCCATGGCCAAGGTGGATCCATGATTTGAAAAGTAGGCCATGAGGTGAGAAATTCTTATGCACAGGCTGTACCAATAGTTATTGTTAACAATGGTGAAAGGTGGCCTAACTTGCAAACATGTTTTTGGGGGGGAAATCATGCTTCAACTGCATTAGCTTCAAGAAAGAAAGTGTACTTGTACAGAAGCTGGATGAAGGAAACATCAGTCAGAAAATTTAGGACAGTTCTTAAGGTTTTTACACACATCTTCAAAATCTCAGGGACGTCAACATCTTGCTCTTGGCGAGCACAGTCCGTCCCGGGCCAGGTCCTCTCCAAACCGTCTGACCAGCAATTCAGACTGGCAGCTGCTCACCACCCCCAAAGCGTGGTCAAAGGCAAAAGCACCAGCAACACATGTTAATTTCTTCTGTATCAGTCTTGATTTTCACCAGATAGTCCTGTGATTCTTCAAAATCAAAGTAATTCTTTTGAGCAGAGTTTTGCAATGGAAATAAGTGCAGTCTGTTTTCTGATAAGCTTGGTGTGAGGTTTGAGTCCAATTACAGTTCTCTTTTTTAAAAAATAAGCAGTGTTCCGAGTTTTACTCTATGAACATCTTACTCATTTCATTCACATCTGCTCACTAATAACCCAAGATGGGATAGAGGGATGTGATGGAAAAGGCTTGCTCTGAGGACAGGTGCCACAGGGTCCAGAAGAAAATGACAAAGGTGAACTGAGGAAACAGCTTTTAACATCCCTAAGGCTCCTGACAGGGTGAGGGGCAGAGGACACCACCATCTCTCTCGGGTCTGCACCGTGGTGCACTGAGAGCCCTGCTCTGTGATGGATGGTGGCACAAGCACGCATGTGTGACCTCACATCCTCTCGGGAGGCCTCTCAACGGTGCAGGAAGCTGCCCCAGGTGAGCTGGAGATCTAAAGCAGGCGGCTCCAGAGTTAACCAAGCTGAACCCTGATGCAGCCCAACTAACTGGTGGTGGTCAAATTTCCACCCAGAGAAAAATCCCTTTCTGGATCACTGCTCTCTCCTACCACCCCGTCAGGGCATGCTCACTGCTCACGGTGCGATGAAAGCTGACACCTCCACAAGTCTGACCTGCACAAATGCTGAAAGCTGCTGCTTTACATGGCGGATGCTCCGTCTGGAACAAGCCATCTTAGTTCTTCCATTTCTAGAGGAAGCCAGTGTGTCCAACGGAAATACAATGCGAGTCACGTAGGTAATTTAAAATTTTCCAGGAGCCACATTAAAAAGGTAAAAAGAAACAGGTGAAATTAATGTTGATAATTAAACAGTTTCAACATGCAATCACCATTCTCCTTCATTTTTCACACTAGAGCTTAAGAAATCCAGTACGTGTTCAGGACACCTCAATTCGGACCAGCCACGTTTCAAGCGCTTCCAGCTACTGTAGTGAAGGGCAGCCCTGAGCCCCCCCGATGGCGAAACCACCAAGTTCCCCTTCACACTGAACCAGCTCTCAGCTGCCCATTCCCGCCCCAGATGCTCGCTGGGGGTCAGCTCCCTGCACCGCCTTTCTCCCCGCCCAACACCGTCTCCAGTTCTCCCAAGTAGGACACGGGAAAGACGGCGGGCTCTGCCGACTCCGCAGCGGTTCCTCTCCACCATCTTTCAAGTCCCTTCGCTTACTTCCCAGGTGCTGGCCACAAGGAGGCAACCACAGTGATCACAGTGTGAGGTCACGAAGCATCTGAAAGTCGGGCAAGCCAGGTGAGAACAGGTAAGAGTTACCCTCGTCTCAGTCACCTTTTGTCTCTAGAATCGCAGAGAACGGCTACTGGCCCCTTTCCCGAGTCGTTTCGTCCTGTGCGTCAGGGAAACGCGTCTGTTCTGCTCTGCCCTCCTTCCGAGTCTGACCTACCAGCCTGTAGCCTTTTTGCTTTCAGGGCCCAGCATAGAACCCAGCACACAGAGGTGACCAAAACCTGTTCAAGAACAACACCTGCGAACACCTTCAGACAAAACAGGAAGTCCCACCATAATGACCTCAGGGTCCACCTTTACCCGTAAGCGATGCATTCGTGTAGAAGCAACAGCTTCTGATCAGAAGAAAAGCAGACAGGGAAAGGTGCTGGGGTTGTGGCTTAACTCCAAGCACCTTAACAGAGGGCCTAAAATCCCCCAAGTTTGAGGGAAGCACCTGCTCTTTACCAGGTCATCTGCACTCCAATAGGGAGAAATAATACTTGTCTTCACCCTTCCTTCCTGCAAACTCTGATTTCCTACAGAGCAAGGCCCTCATGGCATTTGCACGCCCAGCCCACCAGTGGAGCCTGGGTGTTTGATGAACCTCCTGGCTGGGGGCAACATGGCATTTCATGGCTGGAGAGGGCTCCAGGGCCAGCCCCTGGGGTTCCGATCCTGACTCTAACTCTTGCCACCAGTGACCTTCGGTGAGTTTCCAAACCTCGCTCTGCCTGTTTTTGCCTGAGTGAAGTCAGTCGTGTTTCCCAGCATGTGCTCCACGGGTTAGAGAACCCAGAAGGCACCTGGAGCCAGGCCCAGTGCACACCCAATGGGAGGTGACGCACGGTGTCCTCCTTTAGCTGCCATGCTTCCCACCAGGAGCCAGCAGAGCAAGCCTTTGAAAGAAATGTAAAATCTGGTAAACAGCAACAACCACCACTGCTGAGAGTCGTTAGGCAGAGGTGAGATCTGTGTCTACTTTCCAACGGTCTTCAATTATTCAGTTAGTTTCAAATAACTCACAAACAGTGAGCTGCACATACTGAAAGTCACACTGCGGTGCACTCTGGTGTATTACACCTGTGAAATCGTCACCATCATGACACACAGCCATCACCCCCAGAAGTCTCCGCGTGCCCCTCTCAGTCCCTTCCTCCGGCCCTGCCTCCCGTCCCCAGGAGTGTTAACATGCTCCCGCCACCTTGCATCCCCCAAGTCTCTGCGAGTCGGGTCCTCCACGGCCTCGCCAACACTCGGCTCAGTCAGCTTCGTGTGCTCCGGTCATTCCAGCAGCGGCAGAGGATGTGGTTTTAATTCCCATTTCCCTGATTTATGGGCTTATCTGCAACCTATACTTATTCTCTGGTTAAGCATCTGTTCCAATTACTTGCCTTTAAAATGGGGTCGTAGTCTTTATTGAGTTTTGAGAATTCTTCATGTATTCTTGACAGAAGTTATCTAAAAGATACATAATTTACAGATACTTTCTGCCAGTCTACCTCTTGTCTTTTCACTCTCCTAACAGTCTTTCAAAGAGCAGAAGTTTTAAATTTTGGTGAATCTTTACTGTTATCTTTTATGGACTGTGCCTTTGATGTCATATCTAAGAATCTTTACCCAACCCAAAATCACAACACTTGGTCTTCTGGGTTGTTTTTTTTTTTTTTAAAGCACATTTTCTGGTTTCAGGTTTTGCATTTAGGACCCCGATCCACTTGCAAACATTTTTGTACGTGGTGCGAGGTTCGTCTTCTGCGTATGGGTACACAACTGTTCCAGCACCGAGGCTGTTCGTTTGAGTTTGTTTTGCTTTTTAATTTGAAACTATTTCAAACTTACACAGGGTGGTAAGAACAGAATGAGAGCTGCCCCCGGCCCCCAGATTCTTCACCAACTGGCCATGCCATGACACGCCTGCTGCAGCACAGCTCTCTCGATTTACCTGCATCATATGTTGTATTCCAACCACGGTTTGATTTTGAAAAAGCGCTCTGTTTACTAAAAAAAAATAACATTAAAAAAGGGAGGGGCACAAGAAATTCTGCTATATTCAGGATTTATATCCTAATCTCTTAGGATTTTAAAACTTTCTTCTGAACCCTAAATGGAAGCTTTCTAAGGAAACATCCCTCAGAGGATCAATATTTTCTGAAAACGAACATTGGGCTTTGTGCTGGTTTGAATGTATTATGTCCCCCAGAAAAAGCCATATTCTTTGATGCAATCTTGTGGGGCAGACGTATTAGTGGGAATTAAGTTGGAATGTTTGGATTAGGTTGTTTGCATGGAAATGTGCCCCACCCAACTGTAGGTGATAACTCTGATCAGATAATTTCCATGGAGGCATGGCCCCACCCATTCCGGGTAGGCCCTGATCAGTGGAACCATATAAATGAGCTGACAAACAGAAGGAACTCAGTGCAGCTGTGAGTGACATTTTCAAGAGGAGCTAGTCAAGAGGGACACTTTGAAGAAAGCACAGGAGCTGCAGATGAGAGATAGTTTGAAGACGGCCATTGAAAGCAGACTCTTGCTCTGAAGAAGCTAAGAGAGGACAAATACCCCAAATGCAACTAAGAGTGACATTTTTGAGGAACTGCAGCCTAGAGAGGAACGTCCTGGGAGAAAGCCATTTTGAAACCAGAACTTTGGAGCAGACGCCAGCCACGTGCCTTCCCAGCTAACAGAGGTTTTCCGGACACCATTGGCCATCCTCCAGTGAAGGTACCCGATTGCTGATGTGTTACCTTGGACACTTTATGGCCTTAAGACTGTAACTGTGTGACCAAATAAACACCCTTTTATAAAACCAATCCATCTCTGGTGTTTTGCATTCCGGCAGCATTAGCAAACTAGAACAGGCTTAAAAGGAGAGCAGGACAAAACTAACAAACAGAACCGAGGTCACTAAAGAGGATGCACCAAAGAGGCGCCGCAACAGTGACATCACCCGACCAGAGGCGCTTCTGGCCTGGGACAGCAGGGAAGAGGCTGGGAGGAGAGGCACCCATCCACTCAGGACATTAAGGAGCACATACATTTACCCCTTCCCTGTCACTACTCCTCCCTCAGGGCTGCTTTACTTACTACTATTGTGGTAAGCACTTTGTTTATGAAAAACAAAACAAAACAAAACAAAAACCTGACCTCTATTTCTTTAAAGAAATTGTTAGAAATGCCTCAAGGAAAATACGTCTATTTTTAAATGGAGTTAAACTGAAGAGCACTGGGGGGTGGGGATGGTGTGTGTGTGTTAAAATCCAGTCAACAGAAAAATTACAGTAAAACAATAAAAATCAGAGCAAATGAGCGCTCTTCAGCCTGCTCTTACTGCTGCCCACCCCCAGCCCACCCCTCTTCTTTTTACTTTTCAGTGACTATCTCCTTTGAATTTCAAAGACGCTCCTGATTTACTAGTTCCGTCCTTGGGCAAATCCACATCTGAACTATTTCAGATTCACCCCTCCTGCCCAGCCACAATCTGGTGCTGTCTGGAATTACAGGGGGGATCGGTTCAATTGTAGATTTCTTCTGAAATATCTGCTTCATTTTCCTAAAAACTGAGTTTCAACACACTTGAAATTCAATGCTGTGATGAAAAGACCACCTTCGGGTGTTTCCTGGCCATCCCGGCACACATCTGGGGTGGGGGCTCAGGAGAGGGGGTGTCTGTACGAACGAAAACGTCCCCAGTTTGAACTGTGAATCCTGAGGCCATTTACTTAAGGACACAGCCGCACCTTGGGAAGGCGCAGCCTATGAGGAAGTGGGAAGTCAGAGAACACACAAATCAATCAGTAAATGCAAACTACTGCCAGCTCAGAGAGAACAGATGAGCTGCACACCCGAGCTTCAAACCACCGAATTTAAAACAGAGGTCTCGGCCTGGGTGTGATTGGCACTGTGGGCCACTCGTCCTCCACACCAGGGCCCGTCCTCCCCACTGGAGGCTCTTTAGCAGCACGTCTGGCCCGAACAGCAGTGGCCAGCAGCACCCCCACCTCCAGCCGACACTCAAAAAACATCTCGGGACACCACCAGATGTCCCCTGGGGCGCAGCTACTGGTTTACAGTGATTGTCACCACTATCCCAATCTCCAAATACAAATCCTTTCCAGCATTTTCTACATCAAGAGGTGGAAAGGTAAAACCTAGCCAGAGACCCCCACCGCCACCTGCTCTGGTTCAGAGCCAGGCACCCCACCTGTGGCTCAGGTAAGAGGCAGAGGCCCTGACCTGACTGGAGGGGGCGGCCAGGTCCGCGTGCCTTGGCCTGGATTCAGTCATCCGAGGCCAGAGCTGCCTAACAGCAAGGCCCGGAGGTGGCTCTCCTTCCAGCCCTAAGGACCATGGGACAATGAGCCCTAACGCAGGAAGCTTCAGTTTTACAACACCACCAAGTCTTTTAAGAGGCAAAAGGTTTGGTGGAAAAGTAAGAGGCACCTCTAGACTCCTTCAGGGAGGCACAGAGCGCCCGCGGCCAGAGGCAGGGTCCGCCCAGATGGGCACAGCAGGTCCTGCGGTGGAGGCACAACCCTCTCTGCATCACCTCATGTAGAAAGCAACGAGTCTGGAAGCTACCAGGAGTTAAGAGAGACACAACACATTCCAAGACAATGGTTAAACAGCTTTGAGACCCATTTTTAAAGTTTAAAGTAACTAAAATAAAATTTAAACTCAAAAGAGTAAATGCAGAATTATCACCCAATTTTATAAGCAAAACAAGTCAAATACAAAACCTTTTCTAATATTCCAAAACAAACAACTCTCCCCCGCCCTGGCTTCCAGGCCACCTCTCCCAGCTGGGCACCACTGGGCTACCATGAGCCCTGCACCCCTTGTGAGCAGGGTCTAGGACTAACTATTTGCAAAGCTTCCAGAACATTCCTCTAGGGGTGAGATATAAGCACCTAGTTTTAATTCTGCTTTAACCACAGGTTCTTGAGCACAGAGTCCTTATGACAATGACATACTGATATTCGAATGTGCTTTAGAATAAAAAGCAGTGACCAAAAATAACCCATAGGCTAAAGATGTTCATGATACAGAAACAGCTAACACTTCTTGAGCACCGCCTTCGTGCCACACACCATCCAAAGCACCTGCAAATACACTGACAAGAGTCAATACACGTCAATCTCTAAAGTGCAGAAACAGCCCAACATGCTTCCAGCAAAGGCTCGGTCTACTCCAGGAACACTACAGAGTAATGGTCAGGTAGGCCTTAAAACCTTCCACAAGACATTCTTTCACTGCGGCCTCTCTGCAACCCGGAGAGGTGCATAAATGCCGGGAAAAGGCACTCGGGGCCCCTTTAGCAGCTCTTCAGCTGCGGCCACCGAGCAGGGAATAAGCGGGGAATAAGGCTACCATCGTGTCTTAGTGCGTGTACTGTGCTTTAGGCAACAAAAGAACTTTACATTTTATTGCTTAAGAGGTTATATACCACATCTTGGTTTTTAACAAGTGTGTAATTCCAAATATAAATACTCAATATTGGAAGCATTTCTATAACAAGCATTAAAATAGTCCTGGCGTCAGAAGAATCTTTGAATCATTTCAGGGAAACCATACAGAAAAGCAACTCATAGCTGAAAAAAAAACAAACGAGTCCCCTAAAGCAACAGGCCTAGGCTGCTCAGTCCCAGGAGCCTGGGCCACATGGCCTCACTCCCCCTGTCCACACCGCCCTCCGCTTCAGGCCTCCGGCCACACCACAAGGCTACTCTCACGTCCACCCGAGGCCTGGCTTTATCCTAAAGCCTCTGGGAACACTGCAAGGCCACAGAAGGGTGCCATGTGTGGAGAAGACAAGCGCCATCAGAGGCAGGCACAGCCGCCCGCTGCAGGGGTCTGGCAGACAGTCCAGGGGCCAGGCTCAGATGAGGGGGCCTGTGTGACTCGGCAAAGCCCTGGACACTGCACTCTGTCAAGGACAGGCTTCAAGGCTCAGAGAAGGGCACTCGGAAGGCATGGGCAGATGAGGGCCAGAAAACCTTCTCTTGGGGACACAGCGGCAAGGGGGCACCTGTGCAGGCCACTGGGCCCACCGGGCCATGGTGCTCCTTCCCCGGCGTCCGTCAGGCGCCAGTAGCAGTCAGCGCTGTTCACTTAGCTGCGTTAAAGACCACTGCGAGGAATTCCTATGCACACACGTATTCCAGTTTACCGTAAGGCTTTAAGCACTAAACACTGAATTAGCGTGGCACTGGAAATACCTGAACCTGCCGAACTGCAATCCAGTATCCTTGATTCTCGAAGACGATCGTGTGACTGTACAGCTTACACAGTGTGACCGTGTGACTGGGAAACCTTGTGGCTCACACTCCCTTTACCCAGTGTATGGACAGGTGAGTGGAAATATGGGGAAAAGGAGTAAATGAATGGGGGGCAGGGGCAATGTTTTGGGTGTTCTTTTTTACCTTTATTTTTATTCTTATTTTTATTTTTTGAAGTAATGAAAATGTTCAAAAATTGATTGTGGTGGTGGGTGCACAACCAGGTGATGGTGCTGTGAACAACTGTTGCACACTCTGGATGACTGTATGGTGTGGGAATATATTTCAATGAAATTGCATTAATATAAAAAAAAGGTCCAGGGCAGGGAAACACCGTGCAGTGGCAGACACCAAGGGGGCTTCCCATGACTAGGAGAAACAGGACAAGAGCACACAACCACTTGAAGATGGTCCCATGCTCAAATTAGGGTAATCTGGGCACCAACAGCAGTCCCAGAAATCAATTATCCCTTACTGAATAAAAAAAAAAAAAAAAAGAACACAGCAAGAAACAGGAAGAAAGTAAAGTTCTTCTTAAGAGAAGAACGACATTCAGGAAGTTAGTCCTGGGGACCTCCAAAGGAGCAGCAGGGGCAGGCAAACATCACCACCGATGCTACAACGGGTCAAGGTTTGTTTAGCAGCAGGATATTCATGAAGCCAGAATACAGCAGACTAATTCTTCACTTACTACAAAAGGGAAAAGTTATTTAACATCATTAATAATGGAACAAACCAACATTAGGTATCAACATTAGATATGAGAGGATAAAGTGAGAAGTACAAGTCACCTATGGAGCTTTTAACCAAAAATATCTTGCCTGAATCCAATCATAAGGAAAAGTTTATGAACATGCAGAATGTGGGACACTTGACAAGAAACTGGTCTTAACTCTTCAAGATGCCAGCGTTGTAAAAAAATAAAAGGTGGGACTGTGACAAGACCCAACAAGCCTGAAGAGAGGTGATAATCAAATATGCAGTGCCCGAACTTTGATTAAATATTATTATTTTTTTAAGACCAAAAATGACATTTCGGGGGAATCTGAAGAAATCTAAATGTGGACTTAGACATTATTAAATCAAGGTTAAATTTTCACATATAAAGATAGCATGGTGGATATATAAAAAAAAATCCTTGGTCCTTAAGACTGGAGCAGTAAAGAGTAAAGAACCATGATGTCCACAACAAACTCAAACAGTTCAACAAAAGAGAGAGGGAATAGTAAGTGGGTGTAGCAAAAAAAAAAAAAAAGGTTACACATTACCAGGAAAAAATTACAAAATGTTCATGATTTATTCCTTTCAACTTCCTTTAGCTCTGAAATTTATTTCAAATAAAAAGTAGGGAAAAGGAGAACCCAGGAGTGATTGCAGGATGAATATAATTATGGGAATGAAAAGTACAATAATAGAGAATAAAAACACACTAGAGACATACAACAGCAGATTTCAACAGGGAGAAGGAAGAATCAGCAAAGATGGGACAATCAAAATCATACAGTCAGAAGTGTAACAGACATAGCAGAGAATTTTAAAAATTGAGCTGCGTTTCAGGGACTTGATTGACAGGCAGAAAACTGGAAAATCCACAAATGTATGAAAATTAACACACTCTTAAACAATCAATGGGCTAAAGAAGAAATTATAAGGGAAATCAGTAAATATCTTGAGAGGAATGAAAACAAGAACACAATGTACCAAAACTTATGGGATGCTCACTGCCTGCCCCCCTACGTGGGACCTGACTCCCAAGGGTGTAAATCTCCCTGGCAACGCAGGATATGGCTCCCGGGGATGAATCTGCACCCAGCATCACCGGATTGAGAACATCATCTTGACCAAAAGGGGCAAGAGAAATGAAACAAAACAATGTTTCAGTGGTTGAGAGATTTCAAAGGAGTCAAGAGGTCTTTTGGGAGGGCATTCTTATGCACTCATTATACAGATATCCCTTTCCAGTTTTCAGTGTATTGGAATAGCCAGAAGGAAATATTTGAAACTGTTGAACTGCAAACCAGTAGCCCTGATTCCTGAAGACGACCGTATAACTATGTAGCCTACAAGGGGTGACCATGTGATTGTGAAAACCCTGTGGCTCATACTCCCTTTGTCCAGTGTATGGACAGATGAGTAGAAAAATGAAGACAAAAAGTAAATGAATAATGGGGAGGGATGGGGATGGGATGTTTTGGATGCTCTTTTTTACTTTTATTTTTATTTTTTTTTTTTTTGGATAAAGAAAAATGTTCAAAAGTTGATTCTGGTGATGAATATACAAGTATACGATGGTACTATGAATAGCTAATTGTACACTGTGGATGACTGTAGGGTCTGTGAATATATCTCAATAAAACTATTTAAAAAATTAAAAAAAAAAAACAACTTATGGGATGCAGTGAAGGCAGTGCTGGGAGAAATTTATAGCCCTAAATATGCTAAAATCAAAGACCTAACTGCACACCTGGAGGAATTAGAAAAAGAATAGCAAACTAATCGCAAAGCCCGCAGAAAGAAAGAATTAAAGATTAGAGCAGAAATAAACAAAATAGAGAATTAAAAAAAAAGAGACAGCATTAACAAAACAAAAAGTTTGTTCTTTGAAAAGATGAACAAAATTGACAAACCTTTACCTGGACTGCCAAAGAATAAAGAAAGATGTAAATAAATAAAATCAGAAATGAGAGGGGGGTACTACTATTGACGCCACAGGAATAAAAAGGATCATAACCCTTGAGGACATTATGTTTCGTGAAGAAGTCAGAAACAAAAGAACAAATATTGTATGATCTTACTGATAGGAACTAATTATATTATGTAAACTCAAAGACATACAATACAGAATATAGGTTACCAGGATACAGAATGAGGCTAAAGAATGAGGAGCAGTTGCTTAATATGTGCAGAATGTTTAACTGGGTTGAACTTAAACGCTGAAAATGGACAGAGGTGACGGTAGCACGTTACTGCCAGGATAACTAGCAGTGCTGAATGGGGGTGACTGTGGTACAGGGGGGAGGTCTAGGGTAGTGTCACCAGAAGGAAAGCTGGAGGTTAAAACATGGAGATGTGTAACAGTGAATCTTGTGGTGGACGATGAAGGATTAACTGCACAAATATTAAGAAGTTCTTTCATGAACTAGAGCAGATGTACAACACTACTACAAGGAGTTAATAGAGGGGTGTGCCAGTTTGAATGTATTATGTCCCCCAAAACACCATTATCTTTGATGTAATCTTGTGTGGGCAGACCTATCAGTGTTAATTAGATTGTAATTCTTTGATTGTTTCCACAGAGATGCGCCCCACCCAACTGTGGGTGGTAACTCTAATTAGATTATTTCCTGGAGGTGTGGCTCCATCCATTCAGCGTGGGCCTTGATTAGTTTACTGGAGTACTACATAAGCTCAGACAGAAGGAGCAAGCTTACTACAGCCAAGAGGGACACTTTGAAGAATGCACAGGAGCTGAGAGAGGAGCTGCAGATGAGAGACAGTTTGAAAACGGCTGTTGAAAGCCGACTCTTGCTCCAAAGAAGCTAAGAGAGGACAAACACCCCAAGAGCAACTGAGCGTGACATTTTTAGGAGGAACTGAGGCCTAGAGAGGAACGTCCTGGGAGAAAGCCATTTTGAAACCAGAACTTGGAGCAGACACCAGCCACATGCCTTTCCAGCTAACAGCTTTTCTGGATGCCACTGGCCATCTCCAATGAAAGTACCCAATTGTTGATGAGATACCTTGGACACTTTATGGCCTTAAGACTGTAACTGTGTAACCAAATAAACCCCCTTTTGTAAAAGCCAACCCATTTCTGGTGTTTTGCATCCCAGCAGCATTAGCAAACTAGAACAAGGGGTATGTGGGGAAAATGTTATCTATTGTAAACTATGGACTACAGTTAAGTTATATTTTAATATTCTTGCATCAACAGTAGAAAATGTACCATACACCAATATTGTGGGTCAATAATAAGGGGGATAAGGATAATGGGAGAATTTGGGTTTTCTTTTTTATTTCTTTTCCGGAGCAACGAAAATGTTCTAAAATTTATCATGAGGATGTATGCACGACTATGCGATGATACTGTGAGCCAGTGATTGTATAGGTCAGAAGGTTTGTATGCTGTGTGAATACACCTCAATAAAATTACATCAAAAAAGAATCATAAGAGGATATTATGCATAACTGTACACCAGTAAATAAGATAACCTGGATGAAATAGACAAATTCCTAGACACAAACGCCATACACTGACCCTAGAAGAAACAGATCTCAACAGACCAATTACAAGGAAAGAGATTGAATCAGACATCAAAAACCTCACAAAAAAACGAAGGACCAGATGACTTCATAGGTGAATTCTACCAAACATTCCAAGAATTAACACCAATTCTGCTCAAACTTCCAGAATGCTGAAGGCAGGGAACACCACATAACTCATTCTATGAGGTCAACATCCCTCTAATACAAAACCAGATAATGGTACTACAAGAAAACTACAGACTATTTTCTCTTATGAATATGGAAACAAAATCCTCAACAAAATATTAGCAAATCGTATCCAACAGCACATGAAAAAAATTATATACCATGATACAATAATAAATATATATACATGCATCTCCCAGGTATGCAAGGGTAGGTCAATATAAGAAAATTAATGCAATACACCATGTTAAAACAAAGGGGAAAAAACACATGATCACCTTAACTGAATGCAGAAAAGGCATATGAAAAATCCAGCTTCCTTTCTTGATTAGAACTACTTAGAAAACTAGGAATAGCAGAAAACCTCTTCAACAGGATAAAGGGTGCATACGAAAAGCCGACAGCTAACATCATGCTCAATGGTGAGACTGACAGCTTTCCCTCTAAGGTCTGGAACAAGAGAAGGTGCCCACTGTCACCAGTGTTACTGAACATCGTACTGGAAGTTCTAGCCAGAACAGTTAGGCAGGAAAAATAAATAAAAGGCATTCAAATTGGAAAGGATGAAGTAAAACTTTCACTATTTGCAGAAGACATGATCCTATATCTATAAAGTCCCAAAAAATCTACAACAAAGCTACTAGAGTTAGCAAATGAATTAAGCTTAGTGGTGGGGTACAAGATCAACAAGCAAAAATCAACAGTGTTTCTACACATTAGTAATGAGCAATCTGAGGAGGAAATCAAGAAAAAAGTCCATTTGCAAATAGCAAGCAGAAGAATCAAAAATCTAGGAATAGATTTAACCAAGGATATTAAGGACATGTACACAGAAAACTACAAAACAGTGCTAAAAGAAATCAAAGATCTAAATAAATGGAAAGACATCGCTCATGGGATTGTAAGACTAAATATTAAGATGTCAATTCTACCCAAAATGATTCATAGATTCTACACATTCCCAATCAAAATCCCAACAGTCTACTTGGCAGAAATGGAAAAGCCAATCATCAAATTTATTTGGAAAGGTAAGGGGCTCTGAATAAGCAAGACCATCTTGAAAAAGAAGAACGAAGTCCAAAGACTCACACTTCCTGACTTTAAAGCTTATTATAAAGCTACAGTGGTAAAAACAGCATGGTACTAGCACAAGGATACACACATACACCAATGGGATTCAATTGAGAGTTCAGAAATAGATGTTCACATCTGTGGCCAACTGATGTTTGACAAGGCTGCCAAGTCCAACTCGTCACAAATGGTGCTGGGAGAACTGGATATCCATATGAAAAAGAATAAATGAGGACCCCTATCTCAAACCATATGCAAAAATTCACTCAAAATGGATCTAAGACCTAAATACAAGAACCCAAACTATAAAACTCCTACAAGAAAATGTAGGGAAGCATCTTCAGGATCTTGTGTTAGACAATGGTTTCTTAGACTTTACACTGGAAGCACAAGCAACAAAAGAAAAAATAGATAAATGGACCTCATCAAAATTAAAAATTTCTGTGCATCAAAGGACTTTATCATGAAAGTGAGAAAGACAATCTACGGAGTGCAGCTGTGAGTGAACGTTTTGAAGAGGAGCAAGCTTGCCAGAGAGGCACGTCCTGGGAGAAAGCCATTTTGAAACCAGAACTTTGGAGCAGACGCCAGCCACATGCCTTCCCAGCTAACAGAGGTTTTCCGGACGCCATTGGCCATCCTCCAGTGAAGCAAGAGAGTAAAGAGCAACCACTCATTGCTGTTATTCAGTTTGGAAAATGCTGGACCTTGCTCTGATCGGGGAACCAAAGTACAAAGAGTACAATGACCTACAAGAAAGGCTGGGCACAAGGAACAGGATTCTAGATGGTCACTTCAGGAGGGAATGAGATCCCAGAAAGAGCAGGTGGAGTTCTAGGCATCTCTGAGGCATCAAATTGGACCGTAGCGGGGACTCGTGAGCAGCACAGCCTTCAAATCCAAAGTCAAGTCCCCCCCTGCTACTGCTGTCTGTTCCCAACTACAGGAAAGAAGTTCTCTGGAGAAATATCACTAATTAAGACCAAAGGTTTACTTTTTAGGTTAAAACTGGATATACGGTTAAACCTGATCCTCACCCATGGGAAAAAATTACCACAAACTACCTGGTAAATGTACTTCAATCTGAGTTGGACAGAAAGAGAGTTGAGTGGAGAGTTAGATTTTGGAGATCCAAGAGTCATACAGACATTTCTAATACAATCTTTAATAAGCTACTTTTTTTTTTAAATAAGCAGCTGCTTTTAATTAAACCTCTGCTTTGTGCCACGTTCTGATCAATACTAGGTGTTTTCGATGTAGTAATTTATTTAATCTTTACATCATTCTGTGAAGTCAGCATTCCTTTTCCATTTTACAGATGATGGGACTGAATCTTGGCAGATTATGTAATGAATGAGATACAGTTCCAGAGAGATAATTCTAAATCGTAGGTGGAGTCAGAAATGACTGTCCTTTCTTCAGCACTGAGAAGTGTACATATTACAAATAGAAACAGCTCTACAGATAACCAAAAGTCAAAAGACTGTCTCTAAGTACAAATAGTGTTTATAACTGTTCTTTTGTCTTGCTGTCAGTAGTCATTTTCAAACACAAAAGTAACAATATTCTTAAATGCTTTTGGAGTTACAGTCTTACTGATAGCCTGGGTCAAGGTCAATTTTTGGTATTAAGCCCCAGTTTATCCAAGGATGGGTCAGGGTTTTCAGTCAGTGACACACAAGAATGTGTTAACACACAGAGATACAAAGAATATCTGGCATGAAGATATTTTGAAGTATGTTCTTATGGTTACTGCTTTGTATGGAATGTATCTGAAGCTCATAGAAGAAAAATGATTTAGTTCAAATTTCTTACTTAAATGGAAGAATGAGAAGCTTTTAGAAAATATATCAATATTATTCCCTCCAACCAGTACAAAAATTTGAGTGACTGCGATAATTTAAGTATTAAAGGATAGCTGGATAAATTCTAGCAAATTCTATGTACAAGCTATGAAAATTTTAATATATTTAACTGAAAAGGGTTTAAAATGGAGTTGGGGCTGAAATATTTTCTGAAATATAATTCAATTATCTTTTAGTGTTTGTAGAAGGAACAAAGGGAAACTAGATGTAAACACTACTAATTAGTTTATGTCCATGAAAGTATGACTATCTTATTATTAAGCAATTGCAAATCCTTTTATGTCTTTAATGATGTGGCGGCTATAAAACTACACTGAATAAACTGCTCTTTGTTTATTAAAAAAAAAAAAAAAAAAAGACAATCTACTCAATGAGAGAAAATATTTGAAAACCACATATACAATAAGGGTTTAATATCCAGCACGTTATTAGAAATCCTACAACTCAAGGATAAAAAGACAACCCAATTTAAAAATGGGCAAAAGACTTGAATAGCCATTTCTCCAAAGAGGATATACAAATGGCTAACAAGCACATGAAAAGGTGCCTAACATCATTAGCTATTAGAGAAATGCACATCAAAACCACAACGAGATAACATTTTACACCCACCAGAATCGCTACTATTAAAAAAAAAAAAAAAAAAAAAAAAAAAAAACACAGAAAACTGCCAAGTACTGGGGAGGATGTGGAGAAACAGGAACCCTAACTCACTGCTGGCGGAATGTAAAATGGTGTGGCTGCTGTGGAGGACAGTTTGCCAGTTCTTCACAAAGCTGAGTAGAATTACCACATGACCTGGCACCCCACTACTAAGGACATACCCAAAAGAACTGAAAGCAGGAACGGAAACAGATTTTGCACACCGATGTACATAGAGGAACTATTCACAATTAACAAAAGACAGAAGCAACCCAAGCATCCATCAACTGATCAATGGATATACATAATGTGGTGTGTGTATACACATACACAGACACACACACACACACAATGGAATATTATTCAGCATTAAAAAGGAACAAAGGTCTGATTCATGCGACATGGATGAACCTTGAAAACATCATGTTGAGTGAAATAAGCCAAATAAAAAAGGACAAATATTGTGTGAGCTCACTGATTTGAAATAATTAGAATAAGCAAACCCACAGCATCAGAATCTGGGGTACAGGTTGCCAGCCTGGGCCGGAGGTAGGGAATGGGAAATTGGAATTTCTATTTGGGTTGTCTGTCAAGTTCTGCAAATGGACGATGGTGATGGAAGGACAACATGTGAATGTAAGCCACAGAACTGAATTAAAAGGGGAAATTTTGGGTATGTATGTCACTAGGATAAAAATTAAAAGAAAAAACATAGGACCGTACAACACAGTGAACCCTACTATAAATGACTGACTATAGGTCATAGCACAATTTTTAAAATCTTTCATGAATTTTAACAAAGGTATGACTAAGGCAAGGGTGGTATAATGTGGAAAAAATACACCGTACTGTGAACTATGGCCTGCAGGTAGCAGTACAGTCACTATATTCTTTCACCACTTGTAACAAAGGTGCCACACTCATGCAGAGCGTTAACACTGGGGGGAGGGTAAGGGAACTCAGTGTTTTCTGCATGATTTTTCTGTAAACCTGCAACTCCCCTGATTAAATTATTAAGGGGAAAAAAAAAAAACCCGTCAAGCATAAGGTCAGAACAAAAACACACAAAGTCCAGGGAGCTACTAAAGGATGTGCCCCACCCCAAAAATAGAGAGGAAAAAAACTGAGGACATCACACTCCCAGGATACAAGGGGTTCCAGACAAGGACGAGAGAGAGATGAATTCCTTTTCTGTCTTTTTCCTAGTCTTCATACAGGGGTCCTCCTTTCGCCTTCACGATGGGGAATCGAATGCATACTCTGATACGGTGATAATGCTATCAAGAGCTGACTGTACACAAGCATTTAGCTTCTATCACCCATGCTCTAAGCATTTATGTATTATTCACTAATCTCACAACAACTTAAGTCTCATCAACACACTCCCATTTGAAATGTTGGCGACAGGTGAACTTATATACTCTAAGCTACAATACTAGATTTTAAAATTATAGGTGAAAAGAAGTATAGCTTAAATTATTTGTAATCAACAACAAAAATTTATTAAGTACCTACTAAATACCATACCTGATACTAAGTACTTTACATGAATCACCCAATCAATCCTTTATAACCCAATGAGGTATGTACTATCATCAATTTCTGAGAAATTACAGAAAAGATAACTGAGGCATAGAAAAGTTAGTTAAGTAGTTCTAAGTTAAAGAGTAAGTGGCAGTTCAGGATTACACCCAGCAATCTGACCCCCGAACCCAGGGGCTTACACAGGACACTGGACACGACAGTTAATTTTGTGCTTTTCTGTCTGCTGGAAGGTTTCTGCCCCTTCCCCCCTCTGCCAAGAAGTCCCCCCCAACCTCCACCTTCCTACTGTAAGAGGGGCCCTGCCTTGCCTTAATCCTGCTCTGGACATGGCTTGGGGGGTGAGGAGTCTCTTCAAATTTAGGGACCACCTTTTTTAAGTGCTCCCCCACACCCCACTACCTTGGGGGGGTAGAGTGGCCCCCGGCACCAGGTTTAACCGGACCACCCTATGGACCCTCCCCTACCCCATCGCAGCTGCCCAGAGCACGGCTGGGCTCCCAACTCAAGGCAGACCAAACCAATGGCACCCCCAGCACTCGGAAACGGGGCCGGACAGGAACCCGAAAGCCGTGCTGACTTCTCCCCACGGCCCGAGAAGAGCCAGGTGGACTCTCTGGAATGGACAGCAAATTCCTGACGCTGGTCTCCCAGCCTACACCCAGTCCCATCACTCACGCTCCTCCGTCTGCGTCGCCTGGAGCTTCCCGGGAAGCTCCACTCCCGTGGAATGACGCTCAGGGGCTCCCGGGCAGCCGACACCCGCACCAGCCGAGCACACCCGGTCACCGCTGGTGCTGCACCAACCGACCCCACTTTAGGGCGCCACCTGGCCTCGAGGCAGAGGGCGCCTCACCTTCCAGGGCACCATCTGGGCCCCCGATGACCCCCACGAGGAGGACGGCACCCACAGACCCTCAACCCCTCTCCAGCAACCAACACAAGCAACGTCTGACGCACCCCACGCTTCCTTCTTCCTGAATCCCTTTAGCGGCCGGTTTCTGAGGTGCTCTTCTGTGGATTCTTCCCCCATCTGCATGGCCCTTACTAGTCCCTGCCCCCGCGCCTCCCCAGTTCCAGCTGCAGTGCTCGAGGGCTCCATCTCCCATCAGCTGTGCAGACCCGCAATGAAGCCCGGCCCCTTCCTTTCCGTCCCGGCTACTGGTCCCGTCACCACTCTCCCCAGACTCGAAAACCTCCCACCTTCCCACCAGGTCCCCGCCCAGATCTATGGCTGCGCCCTCCCACCGCCGTCCCGCCCTCCCCAGCCGTCCTGCGTCCCTGACTCACTGGCCTTTCCTAAGGACGGCTCTGACATGTGACCCCTCTGCGCTGCTCGAAGTCCTCAAACACTCCCCCCACAGAAGCGACACTGTGGCCTGGCCTAGCCTCAAGCCTCTCGATCGGCACTCACTGCATTCAGCGAGGGTGCCAGGCCCGACTGCGCTCCCAGAGACAGAGAGAAGGGTCACCTGCTCCTGTTTCAAACCCGGGGCCCACCCACAGCTGAGAGCAGAGCTGGGGACAGGAACTTCCGGCTCTAGAAGAGGCGGCTCCAGTCTCCAAGAGCGAGAGCCCGGCTCAGGACACATCCCAGATGGCTGCATTTCCAGAAATAAACGGGTTGTCGTCTTCAACTTCCCAACACCCAGGGAATGTCTGAAGGTCACTGAGTATCTACACTTCCAAATACTTTGGTATGTGTTGGTGAATTTCTAGATTATTTTCTAATATGCCTGTTGAGTAAAATCTGAATTGGACACTCCTTATGTTACATGACTCATGTGCAGCAAAACACACATTTCCATATGTAAGCAGCTTGCCAAGCTGGCTACCATCAGGAAACTCTGATCAAGTGCAGATTCCGACTCCTTCCACCTGGGAGGCCCCAGCACATAGACACAGTACATACAACACAGGTGCGCCGGGCCCAGGGATCTGAGCCAACACCGACCACTGCTCTCTTAAGGAGAAGCCCTGGAAACATGCACTTATTTCAACACCTTCAACAACTGAGAGACAATTTTTAAAAGTAAAATATTCCTCCACAGTCAGGAAAAAGGGTGTTTTCAAATTTTACCAGCTCAAGACATGAGTATCTCACTTCCTGTAAGAAGTACAAAGTCAGAATTTGTGATTTAGAATGGAAACTGGAAGAATAAAAACTATGCCTTTACCTCTTTGTTGTTCAGATGTGGCCTCTCTCTCTAGCTAGGTCAACTTGGCAGGTGAACTCACTGCCCTCCCCCCTACGTGGGACCCGACTCCCAGGGATGTGAATCTCCCTGGCAATGCAGGATATGACTCCTGGGGAGGAATCTCGACCCGGCATCGTGGGATTGAGAACATCTTCTTGACCAACAGGGGGATGTGAAATGAAACAAAATAAAGTTTCAGTGGCTGAGAGATTCCAAATGGAGTCGAGAGGTCACTCTGGAGGGCACTCTTAGGCACTACATAGATAACACTTTCTAGGTTTTAGTGAATTGGAATAGCTAGAAGTGAACACTTCAAACTATCAAATTCCAACTCAGTGGCCTTGACTCTTGAAGACGATTCTATAACAATGTAGCTTTTTTATAGTGTGATTGTGAAAACCTTGTGGATCAAACTCCCTTTACCCAGTGTTTGGATGGATGAATAGAAAAATGGGGACAGGGACTAAATGAAGATTGGGGTGGGATGGGGGGATGATTTGGGTGTTCTTTTTTACTTTTGTTTTTTCTTCTCATTTTTATTCTTTCTGGTGTAAAGAAAATGTTCAAAAATGGACTGGGATGATGAATGTACAACTATATGATGGTACTGTGAACAGCTGATTGTACACCAAGGATGACTGCATGATATATGAATATATCTCAATAAAACTGAATTTAAAAAAAAAACTATGCCTTTAGGCTATTTAGAAGTACAGATACATGCTCTGTATGGCTCAGCCGATTTCTCTATTTGCTACATAGTCATAAATATTATACAGGCATCTGCTGAGCCTGTTTTTGTGCTGGGCCTCAGTTTAGGCCACAGAAAAGCAAGCAGGAATAAAGTCATACTAGATAATAGTTCTAAAACAGGATGAAAGTTTAAAATGGTTGATAAAACATCTAACGATAAAATAACCCTGATATCTGGGTTCATATTTGTGTTCCTTCCCTCGCTCCCTCAACTGGTGCTTCCGAGCAGGTCCTGCTGCTCTGGAGCACACTTTCTAGCTGAGGAAGGCATAACGCAGACAACTTAACTATTTAATTCTGGTGTGTCAGCTGACGTCTGGTGTTAAGAATAAAACAGGGCGAGGACGTTAAATCGGTGGGATACAGTGGGGGTGTTCTCTTTTATAAACAGTGGTCAGAGAGGGCTCCCCTGATTCACTGACACCTAAGCCCACCTGAGGAGAGGACGAGAGGTGCTACAGGATGAGTATGGGGAGGGGGGGCAGGTGCAAAGTCCCAAGACAGTGACTTGCTCTATTAGTCAAGATTTCTCACTTGCCTTAACCTAAATACTGATAAAGCTGTCATTTCCTGTCTCTGGACACGACAGGCAGGTGACAAATTAAATTGTGCCCCATTACTGGCTGTCTAGACCAACTGCCACCCTTACCTTAAATGCAGTCCAGCTGGTATGAAAAAGCTGGGGTGGGGGTGGGGTGGCAGACGTCGAACCAAGGCGCAGACCCAGACCCAGCCATCGCCAGACAGAAATGGGCACCAGAAAACCTGTTTAAGAAGAATCTACTAATTTCCTTTTCATCCCAGACTTTGTCCAAATTACGCTTTAAGCGTACATTCGAGTGTAAAATTCCTTGGTCAAACAACAGTTAACAGTAGGACATTGTCAAGAAGCTCCCCGGGCTCATGATAACCAAAACTGCAAGCAAATTAGTCATCAATCAGGAATGACCTAAAGGAACAAAAGAAACAAACAAAAACCATAAAACAGGAATAACAAACACTAAATCACCAGAAAATGCACTTCAGACTTTAAAGCTGGTGCTTGCCCCTGTGGGGACACACAGAGCTCCCCAGAGAACCGGGCGCCAACAGGAGGGTGGAGGGCAGAGCAGGCTGCTGACCAGCTGACCTCAGGGCCCATGCCTGTCCTCTGGGCCTCCCAGATGCATGATCAATCAGCGGATTTTTTTCTTGAATGGCCTTTCCCCCACAGCCCTACCTAATGCAGTAATTATCAATGTAGTATGCGATGGGACAACTGGGAAGATAAATTCTGACAACGCTTTTTTCTTCTAAAAGCAAAAATTGCACTAGTTCAGAAGGGACAAGAAAGAGACTCCTGCGCTGAGGCCCCAGAGGAAAGTGGAACCGGACGTGAGAACGCGGCAACAGGAAGCCAGAGGCCAGGCCAGGCTGGCTCGTGGGGACCCTTCTGGTTTTCCAGGTGCATTTCTCCACCTTCCACCATCTTAATGACCATGGTTGTCCTGCACGCAGCCCCGCACAGCCTGCAGCTCCAAGCACAACAGCCATCAAAAGTCAGCTGTGGCCACCACTGGTTCTAGACAGAGCACACCATGCGGCTCACTCCCTCACTGGCTGCCGGTCAGGGGCCAGGGGGCCGATCAGGTGTAGCGTGGGAGAGGGTGGCAGCTGCCCCTTCCCCGGGCTCCGGTGGCCAAGCCAATACTAGTGTCTTTAATGCACTGCAAACCTCTGTTAAGCTAAGTTACATAAGCACAGCTCGTCGCTCTGGCACTGTGCCAGTTTGGATATATTATGTCCCCCAAAAAGAGCCATGATCTTTTAACCCAATCTTGTTGGGTGGAAACTTTTGATTGAGTGTTTCCATGGAGATGTTAATCAACTGTGGGCGAGACCTTTGACTAAACCGTTCCCATGGAGGTATGGACCCCGCCCACTCAGGGTTCACTGGGGTCCTTACGAGAGCTCAGGAGCAGACCCAGATGCTTGCTGATGCTCAGAGATGCTTAGAGTTGTGGACAGAAGGACATTTGGAGACGCTAAGCTAAGAGATGAAGCCCAGAGTTTGCCCCGGAGAAGCCAAGAGAGGACCCCCGGATGGTCAGAGAGAAAGCCCCTGGTATCAGAAGCTGAAAGCAACAATACCTGGGAACAAAGGACCAGCAGACGCCAGCCACGTGCCTTTCCAGCTGACAGAGGTGGTCCAGACGCCACTGACCTGACCTAACTGAAGGCATCTTCCTGTTGATGCCTATGTTTGGACACTTTTATGGCCTTGCCTAAGCTAGTAAATCCCCTTTATAAAAGTCAATCCATTCCTGGTATTCTGCATGATGGCAGCTCTAGCAAACCAGAACAGGCACTATTTAACCAGTTGGAAGGGACAAGTCAGAAGGTATCACACATGAATTTAAAATATATAAATCAAGTAATCATTCAGTTCCCAGAAACTTACAGTGAACAGATACAAGTGGCCCTAACTTATCTAAGTGTAAAGTCCCTCTAACGTATTCTTCTTAAAAGCATTCTAAACTTACATAGACCATTTGCCATCCATGCTGTCTCACAAAGTTTTTTGTTTACGATTTGACAGGTTTATATTCCTTTTATTTCAATGTCTGTGTTTCCCATGTGGTTTCTATCTTTAACATTAGGGGAGGAGAGCCAATGAACATTTAGAGTTACCTGTTCTCATCTTGAGGGATGTGAATTTTTATGTAACTACAAACGTCTAGCACAGTGCATCTAGTACCTGGTGGCTTCACGAGGCCAGATTTTAAACTGCTTCCTTGTCCAAGCAAAGAAAACTGACATGGAGTTGGTGTGTCCCTGGGGGATACGAGGGCTCCTTGGCTCCAGTCGCAAGTGCAGTGACCACAGGTCCGTCACGGTTTGGGCCCCTTCACAGCTGTGACACAGGCACCATGGACGGGATGTGTCAAACCCCATGTGTCAGAGGAACCCATGACCCCAACGTGCACACCTCCGGCCACGGCTGCAGACGTGAGCCTTTAGACAGAGCTGTGACCCGTTTACCCCACAGAAGTGCAGACGCGTTCCACAGGCCATTTCTTTCATTGTTTTTGCTACACTTGTTTTATTTGTATTTAAGTGTTTTAGGCAACCTAAGAACAAATGTGCAAGTAAGAATAAGTTGCTTAACATCTTGACTTCATGTATACCAAGCACAGTAGTAAAACAAAAAACCCATGTATTTAACTTTTTTTTTGGTTTTTGCGACTTTTTTTTGATACTTGCCTAACACGCGTGTGCTGTAAAAAGTTAACAGGGAAACATGATGATGAAGAGCTTTGTTTAATGTCTTATGAAATTTTCATGAACAATTCAAGCATAATTGTTAAGAACGCGTGTATTAGGTTGTTGAAAGTGGAATAAAAGTTTTATGAATGGACTTTTCAACTGAAAAAAAAAGCATTCATGAGTGAGTAGCCCCCACGTCGTATGGGTTTACTGGTCCAACAGCAGCCGGGGCGAGGCAGTCTCCAGGACCCAATAAATCCCCCACTGCACTCAGCTCACCGGCCACCGGGGTGGGAGAAGCTACAGACAGCTGCCTCCCGGAGCCCCGTTTTCAAGTAGGTGCTGCTTAGACAATGCACTCCACTTTCCCAAAGGAGCCAAGCTGCACCGCTGGACCCCCTCTGGCTCTCCCTGCCTGCGCTCCCCTGAAGACTAGAGGAAGCCCCCTGCCCAGGGACTTCCAGGCGGGGCGGGTCTCCCTCCCCAGCCCCTGGGCCACACAGGGTCAAGCCCGGCCCTGGGACCCACGGCAACACCTCAGCTCCCAAACAGCACAACGATGTCCACGGGGGCCCCACGGCCAGTGTGCACCCCAGGGGTTCGGTGGGTCCAACAAAGACACAGGCATCCCAGCCGGCACAGCCCCTTCCGGTGGCACCGTCCTCACAGAGGCGGGCGTCTGGTGGCTGCTGTGACAGAAAAGCTGGTGCTGCACGAAGACCACCGTGGATAGGAGACCCCAAGGCCTGAGAGGCTGCCCAGTAACTGTGGTTGACAAAGTCCAACAGTATTTTCCCTTCAATTTATGGGAATTATTTTTTCAAATGGCTACTCAACTCTCAGGGCATAAATACTTAAGCCGATTGGACCAAATTACCTAATAAAGGGAATTTTGGTTCTTTATTTTGGCCTCAAGGCCTTATGAAAAAGTTGCTGACACCAAAGGTGCTGAGCTGCAAGCCTGTGTAGGACTGGGGTGATGTGGACCTCGGCGAGACACAGGCTGGTCAACGGGGCCTGCCCAGCAAGGTGCCGGGACAGGAGGGGAAGAGTGAGGAAAGCGGGAACAGGGGGGAACGGAGCGGGGGAACGAGGGGCAGGGGCAGGCCCAGAGAAGCGGTGAGGCCAGCGCCCCCTGCGCCCCCACGTGCCTTCACCCCCTCCAACGGCAAGAGAGCCTCACCTGCCTCTTGAGCCCCTCTTAAATCTGGGCTGTAAAATCAGACTCCAGGAACAGCTCAGAGAATGGCACCAACTTCCTAACCTCAGTGTTCCCAGAACAAAACATCCAGCAAAGCCTCAGTGGACACTTTTGGAAACGAACCTTCCAGGGAAAGGACAGGCAGGGCAGCCTGGGGGACAGGGAGTCTTGGAGGGGGAAAAGTCCCGGGGGGGGGGGCAGGGCTGACACCGGGTAGAGAAGGCCAAGGCGGGAGCCGCCAAAGGGATCGCAGATGGCCAAACCCACAGCCGCTTCCGCTGAGGCAGAGGCACAACCACGGGGGGCCCCGAGGCCAGGCGCCGCAGAAAGCACTGGAAACTCTCCATCGAGGGAGCACCATGGCACATTTCTGCAGCGTTCTGCCAGAGATGCAAAACCGAATCTAGTCATGAGGAACCCAGAGCCAGATGGAGGGGCATCCTACAAGATAACTGGCCTGCACTTCAGAACTGTCTAGCGCAAGACAAAGAGAGGCCGTTCCAGACTGAAGGAGGCCAGGCGTGACACCCAGACGCAACAGGGGTGCCGGGCCGCCTGGGCCGGGCCGGAAAAACTGCCATGAAGGGCACTCCCGGACAATGAGTGAAATGTGGGCTCCAGAACAGCATGGCAACAATGTTAAATTTATTTTGACATTGAGCTGTGGTTTTATTTTTTAAAAAGTCCATTCTCAAAACACACACACTGGAGTATATACTGGTAAAGGTGAAAATTAATGTGGAATTTGCACCCTGCTTCAGAACACTTTTCACGTTTAAGATGAAACAGCATGTGCACTGGGGGAACAACTTGGCAATCACAGAAAGGCCTGGAAGACGAGGGGGTTCACCACCAAGCCTGGTGACTGCTGCAGAGTGATACCTCCCACCACGTGCAGCACCCCCAGAGCTGCCAGCTCGGGCTGGAAGGATACCCTTCTCCCCGGAGATGTGCCGGGAGAGGCCTGTGCTGAGGCTGGGGGCAGCCGCCGGAAACTAGGGAGAAGCTGGCACCCACTGAGCCACATTCCCAGTGCCCTAAATTACTACCCGAGGGCAAAAAGTACTTCATTCTCATGGGAGTAGAATAAACCCAGAACGAGAAAGGAACAACAGGGTGCTCAGCGGATGACACTCGAATCACCCCTGGGAAACCCCAGAACTCCAAGGGGGCCGGGGATGTGGCGGAAATTCCAACTGCAGTGGAGTCAAACTTACACAGTAACGACCACACACCCACACACCCAGGAAGGGGCACCACCTCCATGGGCACCACTCCCCAGGCCGCAGACCCAAGGCCGGGCCTCACCCTCAGCGGGACAGACACTGCAGGCTGGATAATTCTCCTGTGGGGGCTGGCCTGCCCACTGCAGGATGTTTACTACCCTCCAAGTGCCAATAGCACACCCCGAGGCACCCGAAGTCCCCTGGTGGTGCAGCTCAGCATGCCACGATGCTCTAGCCATGCTGAGGCTCCGACCAGGTAACACTGGCCGTCAGTTCTGAACGATCCACCACACAAAGCCCAAGGCGAGGACCAGGGGAATCTGTGAATGCCCCACAGCGCCTCCAGTCAATCAGGTAAGTGAAAGCTGAGGAGGGGCGACGATGGCTTAGAACTGGAAGAACTGAGGGCCACAGAAACAAAAACAAAGAGAATAAATGATGCATACCCAACCATGTAAATTGTGCAATAATTTATGGCCGATCTTAGTAATATTCGAGGCAGTGGTATTAGAAGCTCACGCCCCAGTAAAACCATGTCAGCCAATTTGAAAAAGAGGACAGGGAAGACGCTGGCTGCCCTGAGCAAACACACTGCAGACATTTTAGAGACTTCACTATACTCTGATTTAACTAACAAATTCCTTTACCGAAATGCCTACTTATGAGACCCCGAGTTTACCCTTTACAGTAGCTGCATCCATCGTGACAGAGCCCCGACACCGCCCACATGCTGCTGTCCTAGAACTACAGGAGGATTTTACAAAATCAATCAAAAGGACTTGCTCCTTCCAGGTCTGCAGAGAGGTCACCTGCAGACCCTCTTCGGCCCAACCTTCCACGGAACTTCTGGCAGACAATCACCCAACATTTCCACATCGCAGGAAGGTTCCAAAGGAGATTTTAAACTGCAGAAATTTAAGAAAACTGATCTACTTGTGGATGGAATGCCCCGCCATGCTTTTGGTACACTGACACAGGAGAACCACTGGAGAGTTTTCCGTGGGAGGCTGTTGCACAGCGACTGAAAACCGAGGGGGGACTCAGGGGCGGCGGAGTCTGGCCCCCGCTGGGTGACTTCCAGTAAAGAGCTTGGTCTCTCGAGGCCCATGTCCCCCGCTGCCGAGAGGTGAGATGCTGTCCTGTTTGTCAAGTGCGTACAGCAGGCGCTGGCAACATTTTTTGGCAAAGGGTAAATGGTTTAGGCTCTGCAGGCCACACAGCCTCTGTCGGCAACGACTCCACTGGGCTGCTGGAGGACAGAAGCAGCCGCAGCCAAGCACAGTAACTCAGCGTGTCTGTGCCCCAAGAAAACATTTATGGACGCCGAGATTTGAATTTCATAGATTTAACTTTTATATGCCACAAACTATTAATCTTCTTTGGATTTGTTTTCAACCATTTAAAATGCAAAAACCATTCTGAGTCGTGGGCCACACAAAAAGAGATGACAGGTCGCAGTTTGCCCCCAGGATGCCCTCAACAAACAGCAGCAAGTGCAACCGGGAAACCTCCAAGAGTCAGAGTTACTCCCACCCTGTAAATATTAACAGCCTTAGAGTCAAGTTTACTCCTGTTCTGGTTTGCTAATGCTGCCATTATGCAAAATACCAGAAATGGATTGGCTTTTATAAAAGGAGTCTATTTGGCCAAAAAAGTGTCCAAATGACGTCATCAAGAAGATACCCTCACTGAAGAACAGCAGATGGTGTCGGGAACCCTCTATCAGCTGGGAAGGCTCGTGGCTGGTGTCTGCTGGTCCTTTGCTCCCAGGATGTGTTTCAAAATAGCTTTCTCCAAAATGTCTGTGCAATCGTAGCTTCTTCAGCTCTTGTGCATCCAAGCGTCGGGGTCCTCTCTTAGCTTCTCCAAAGCAAACTCTGGGCTAGCATTTCCAAATGTCTCCAAGCATCGCCAAGTGTCACATCAGTGTCAGCTCTTAGCTTCTCTCCAAAACATCCCTCTCGGCTGCTGTGAGGTCCTTCTGTTTGTGAGCTCTTTTATAGGACTCCAATGATTAAATTAAGACCCACCCTGAATGGGCGGGGTCCATATCTCTATGGAAATAATTTAATCAAACATTTCTCCCACAGTTGATTGAGTCACATCTCCATGGAAACACTCAATCAAAAGATTCCAACCTAATCAACACCAACACATCTGCCCCCACAAGACTGCATTCAAGAACATGGCTTTTGTGGGGACATAACATATCCAAACTGGCACACCCCCCAATATTATCACAAGCTACTGTCTCCTGTCCACCAATTTTGTTCAGTTGCTGCTTTTTGCGGACGAACGTGGTGCACGTTCACACTTCAGGAGAGGACCCCTCCTGCACGCCAAGTAATCAACGCTGGATTCCCTAAGTCACAATGCAGATCACACCATGTGATCTGCCCATCAGTTATGAACAATCCATCACACAAAGTAATTTTTATAAGTTAATACTTTAAGGAGAATTCTACCTCTTAAAATTTAGATGTTAGCCCAGAGGCTCCATTTCCACTGAACTCTTCCAATTTCCTCTTTCACCCTCTATCCTTGAGAGCGCTCACTTGGGGCTGCGATGCTCTTCTCCCCCTTTGCATTGCTTTTTGGTGCTTCTGTTAGCTACAATTAGCTTGACCAGTGAGTCTCACTTGGCCTTTGATTTTGCCGGACTGTCTTTGCACAAAGTTCCTGAAAGAGTTACCATTACCGAAAACTCTGTCACTAAGAACCACCAGCAGTTATGCTATACCAATAATGCATCCATATGCACACGGAAGCGGGTGCAAGGGTGCAGACCAGCACATGCAGACAGCACCAACGAAAATCTATTCCCTTAAAGGGAACTTAAAACCATGACATTTCTGCAATGTGCTCATTTCAGTCATGCCAACTTTGACAACTTATGATGCTTTCAAGTGTAACTAATTTGCTTTTACATTTCTTCCAAAATGAAAGTATCTTTTTTCCTCATTATCATGAACTTTGCAAATTTTCAAAAAAATACAGGGAAAATGGAATCTTAAAACAACATGTTCCTTGCCCCACATCCACGCCAACAGATAACAGCCAGTGACAGGGTGGACAGGGGTGTATTCCTTCCAAACTTTGAATCATAGTTCAGTGCCTAACTTTTCCCAAATGATCAAATGATTCCATCTGCCCCAAAGTCTAGTTTGAAATTTCCTGTCCCCTCTTACTGTATTGTGGTCATCCTCATGTCAACAAAGGGCCCTCTTAAAACTCTGAACAGCTGCAGAGTGTTCTCTCCTGGAGAGCACCTTGATTTAGCCAATCCCCTCTCAGTCAGGCGTTCAGATTCACACGTTCCACAAACACCAAAGTGCTCCATGCACGTGGAGAACTCAGCAGTGAGCAGAAAGACAGAGCTTGTATTCTAGGTACTGCTGACAATTTTTTGCTTTCATATCTAAAATTCTAGCTGGGAGTTTTAGCAGAGACTGTTTTTAAAATTTTGTTTTTATACGTAATGTTGCAATAAGCATTCTATTTTTTTCCTTTGGATAAATTCCTAAAAATAGAACTGCTGGAACAATTTACTTTGGAAAAAACAAAACCCTTAATACTAAAGATATTAACCCTTTAATCATATCATTCTTAATATCTTCCCAATTTACTTGCCTTTGAACTTTATGGGTCAAAGACCCTGTAATGGCTACATTTCACTGTAGATATGTTCTATTTAAGCAGCCTATCAATTTTATTTTTATGACTAACAGCCCTGGTGCCATGCCTTGCCCCACATACCCCTACCTCAAAGATTAAAAATTATTTCTCCCAACTTTTTCCTAATACTTCCATGATTTTATTTTTACATTTCAATCTTTAATCTGTTCAGAACCTATGTGCATTATGGGATTAAAAACGAGAAAAGTTTTAGACCTAACAACCAGAAAACTATTTGTCTAAGAAGGCAAAAATTATCCCTAAAGTTAGTTTCTATACAAGACATTATTTACAAAAAAGCAAACTAAAAAGATCCATGGCAAGGCTAAGGAATCTCAGCCCACTGCTCCTTTATCTTAATCTCACCATTTTCTTAAGAAACTTGACTTAAATTACTGACTTCTATAACACTAAAAACAGAGCTTCGTTATAAGGCAACCAGAAATCTCATTTCTCTCATTTCAGCTAAACGTTCAGGTCAAAGAACATAATTACCGGCCTGCGCCGGCTGGGCAGGCCCCCCACCTGTGATCGTCCTCGATGCAGGTGCCGGCGAGCCGGTGCTTTCCCTTTTGTTCCTGCTTCCCCGCCCCCGGGAGCAGCTGCCAGGTAAGGCGAGGAGGCTGCACCGAGGCATCAGTTTGTCATCATGCAGCTGGCTCTCCTTGTCAGCCCCCTCTTCCAGATAACCCCTTACACCCCAGCTCCCTCCCCAAGAATGCCTCTGATTTAACAGCTCAATATGGACAAAATTTCAGAACAATGCACATTCAATTGATGAGTGGCTGCCTACGTTGGTCTGTACCTGCTTATAATGCTGCTTTGTTACAGGTCTTCAGATTCAAAATTAAAAATAATCTTTATTTTGTTTTTTAACAGTCAAATCCCTCCCCCTCTAAATCAAGCCCAGCTGTGTTAACCTTACCCTTGTCCCTTCCAAAATCTAATATTCTGCATTGAGCAGGTGCTTCATGCACCCAGGGCTGCTGCAAGTAAAATAAGGTATTATCGTCTACGGAGAGCAACGGGTTGAGTCCATCCCTCAAAGCTGATACAAAGCAAACTTTATCTCACACTAACTCTAACTGCTTTTAACCTCACGAGGGTGAATGAAGATGCTCTACTTGCAGCAACTTGAAGAACCACTTATATATTTTTTAAAATTAATATTTAAAAGTAAATTCACCCCTGAAGATGGAGAAATAGACTAAGTGAACGGAAGGGGTAGCAACAAGCAAGATAAGATTAAACAAAAGTTTATGAATACGGAAACTTTATGTAAACATACATAATTTTTTAGATGCTGGGGTGTTGGAATAGCTGGAAGGAGGGAAATGACAGGGTGGAACTGCAGCCCACAGCATCCTTTGAAATGTGCTCTGTAGCTACTCGTTGAATTGTGCTTTGAAAGTCTTCACCTTTCTGTATATACCCTATATTGCATAAGGAAAGAACTGAAACTGTGGAACTGTAACCCATAAAAATTTTTGAAATTACCTGTATAACTGCTTGTTGAGCTATAAAGTTCACAACAAAAAAAGTAAATTCAAATAGAAAATTCTAATTTTATAGACAAATTATTATTTTAAATGTAAAATACAAATTTATCACATTTGGCAAACACCTCAAGATTTACATAACACAGCATATGTTCCTAATTTTAGAAGTGTAAAGGCTGCTAAATATAAACTTTGAGTAGATTTTCATTTCCCAACCCCTCATCTCCCTTCTTGTGGAGACTCCCCCATTCCTCCAGTTTCTACTGATGACAACCCAGACCCTCACCCGGGCCATGCTCTCCAACACCAAACCACGAGCCACACGGGCTTCTGCAGCTTAGATTACTAAAACTTAATAAAACTAAAGGCTGGCTCCTCATTCACACCAGACGCACCCCCAGTGCTCAACAGCCATGACGGGGCTGCCATATTGGGCAGTGCATGTTCTAGAACACTTCCACTGCTGAAGAAGACCCTTCAACAGGACTGATCTAAAATGCAGAGATTAAAAAGCAAAAGTAAAAAAATTTAGGTAGCATATGTTACTAGAATATAAATTTTTAAAAAACATAGAACTGTAGAAAACAAACAGTGGGTCCTTACGTAAACCACAGACCACGGTTAAAAGCACAAACATTACAATAAATATCCTTTCACCAATTTTAGAAAAGATGCCACACTAATTAATGCCAAGTGTCAGTAATGGGAGGGTGGTATATGGGAACTCTGCGTTTTCTCCATGATTTTTTTGTAAACCTGCAACTTCTCTACTAAAAATAACTGCTTTTTTTTTTTTTTTTTTAAGCAAAAGTAAAGGTTTTTTTGCTTGAAAAGAGGAAATGAACCACTTCCAAGAGGGGAGCTTTCTCTCTTCTGTATGCAAAGTACTTGCTGCTGCACTCTCATGAATGCATTTTTTAGTTAACAGAGAGCTAAAGGGTAGAATTTTAAGTGTTACTGTATAACTAATTACATGTTCAGTTTTAAAATCAATAAGAATAGAAAATGAATTTCTAAAAGGTTGCTTTGCTCTTAAAGAGTCATCATTTACCCATTGACTTTTTTTTTTCTGAAATAAATTCAAAGTTACATGAATAGTTGCAAAAACAATACTCACCCCCTACACAGAATTCCATCATACCCTGACCCCCGTCCCCCGATAGCTCAATCCACCAACTTTAACATGCTGTCACATCGCTATTTCTTTCCCTCCCTATCATCCATCATCTATTTCTGTCTTCTGAACATATGAGTTAGCTGCACACATCCTTGAACATACACTATAATTCACGTATGTTACTTCCCACGAACAAGAACATTCTTTTATGTAATTCCATTAAGCGCAGCTAAGAAGTATAAGAGATTCAACAATGATACAATACTTACATTCTATATTTCCTTTTCCTTATGTCTCAACTGTGTCCCTTCGAGCCAACTGTCCTCCCCCCGCCAATCCCATCCAAGTTCATCCTTAGCATTCAATTGTCGTCTAGTTAGACTGTCTTTTTTTTTTTTTTTCTTTTTTCAATTGTGGAAACATACATACAGCCTAAATCTTCCCATTCCACCCCCTCCCTAGCCTTCCATTAGTGGGATTAATCACATTTAGAATGATGTTATGCTCTTTCCCACCATCCATTACTAGAAATTTCCCTTCACCTCAAACAGCAACCCTACACTCATTTCTTAACTCCCCATTACCCCTTCTCCCCTTTCTCTTAACCCAAACTCTACTTTTCATCTCTATGGCCATATTCTCTGATAATTTCTTTGTGTTTACTGTGGGGCTTAAAATTAACCTCTTAAATCCCTATCAATCTTGTTTTTCTTTGATACCACCTTCACTTCAATAGGACACATAAACTATGTTCCTATACTCCTCCATTCCTCCACCTTTATATAGTTGTCTAAAATTACATATTTTACATTGAGTTCAAAACCACTGATTTGTCCTTAGAGTTTGTGTATCTTTTATCATGTAGGAAGTAAATAGTGGAGTTACAGTTCAAAAAAATTACTGACTTCTATTTGTATTCCATTGTGTTTGGAGAATGTTGAGTATATTCAATTTTTTTTTTTTAAATTTCTTGAGGCTTGTTTTATGTCCCAGCTTATGGTCCCTTCTGGAGAAAGATCTGTGATCACTAGAGAAAAATGAGTGTCCTGGTGATATGGGATATAAGGTACTATATATGTCTGTTAAAATTCTCTATATCTCTTTCTCCTTTCTTTGTCTCTCTGTTGGTAGGGCTTCCTTTAGAATCTGAAGTAGGGCAGGTCTTTTATTGGCAAACTCTCTCAGCATTTGTTTGTGAAAAATTTAAGCTCTCCCTCAAATCTGAAGGAGAGTTTTGCTGGATAAAGTATTCTTGGATGGAAATTTTTCTCTCTCAGAATTTTAAATATGTCACACCACTGCCTTCTCACCTCCATAGTGGCCACTGAGTAGTTACTACTTAGTCTTATGTTGTTTCCTTTGTATGTGGTGAATTGCTTTTCTCTTGCTGCTTTCAGAACTTGCTCCTTCTCTTCAGTATTTGAGAGTCTGATCAGAATATGTCTTGCGGTGGGTTTATTTGGATTTATTCTATTTGGAGTTTGCTGGGCATTTATACTTTGTGTTTTTATATTGTGTAGAAGGTTGGGGAAGTTTTCCCCAACAATTTCTTTGAATACTCTTTCTAGATCTTTACCCTTCTCTTCCCCTTCTGGGACACGAATGAGTCTTAAGTTTGGATGTTTTATTTTATCTATCGTATCCCTGAGATCCATTGCGATTTTTTCGATTTTTTTCTCCATTCTTTCTTTTGTTCTTTCATTTTCTGTTCTGTGGATTTCTAGGACACTGAGATGTTGTTCAGCTTCCTCTAGTCTTGTATTGTGAATATCCAGAGTCTTTTTAATTTGGCCAACAGTTTCTTTTATTTCCATAAGATCTTCTATTTTTTTATTTACTCTTGCAATGTCTTCTTTATGCTCTTCTAGGGTCTTCTTTATGGCACTTATATCCTGGGCCATGGTTCTCTTGATATCCTTTAAATCCTTTGCCATGTTTTCATTCTTCGATTGTAGTTCTTTGATTAATTTTGCGAGGTATAATGTTTCTTCCGAAATCTTGATTTGTGTGTTTGGAGCTGGATTCTCCATATCGTCTGGTTTTATCATATGCATTAAGATTTTCTGTTGTTTTTGGCCTCTTGGCATTTGTTTTGCTTGATAGGGTTCTTTCAAGTTGTATCAAAAATAAATAGGATATTGATCAAATTTTTCAGAGACACAGTTTGGTGGCATACACTTTCTCTAACTAGCCAGCAGAAGGCGTCTGTGAGTCACCTATATCCCTCAAATCAGTTCTCAACCTTTTTTCCACGGAGCGTGGGGAAATCATTCTTGTGTGTTCAGTTGGAGAACTCAGTTTGGGTGTGTCGCTGGAGCCGTCCGCCCTGAATGTGGGGTGTGTGTATGGGTGGCCAGGGAGGAAGGGCAGTTCTACTGTTCAAATCTCCCAGGTTCCAGGAGATTCAAGGCCGCCGCAAGAGTCTAAGCCTTCTTTTCAGTTCAGCCCCAGACCTTCTCTCTCGCTGTCCCACAAACCACCAGACTTGGCGTAGCGCCCCTGGGTTCTCCGAGCGGATCCCCCCTCCCAGCCGCGATCCTCCCTCAGCCGAGGGAATACCGTGCTACGTCATCAGTGTGTGCCGTCCCTCAAGGGAAGCCCTGGGCTGCCAGGCTGTGCCGCGGGGCTCTCAGCTCGTTTCAGAATGCAGAATGTCTGAGGCTGTCTTTACTGCAATGCCTTGTGGGCTGAGAACACCTGAGGTTTTCTCCACAGAGAGCGAGCGAGGGACAGAGAAACTCCCAGGTTCACCTGTCAGCCAGATATAGCACCCGATCCTCTGGGCTCCCTATCCTGAGACAGATATGTCCCCCGATTCTCCCAAGGTCAGCTGTCACCAAAAGCCTCTGTCTGCTTGTTGAGGATTCGCTGTCTGTATTGAGCAGTTAATATTAAAACCTCACTTGGGGCTGGGCTGAGAGAGTGCACGGCACGGCTTCCGTGAGGGAGGGGCTCTCAGCGCGGGTCCGCAATTTTACTTACAGATTTTATGCTGCGATCTCGGGCATTCCTCCCAATTCAGGTTGGTGGATGATGAGTGGACAGTCACGTTTGTCTCCTCGCAGTTATTCCAGGTTATTTACTAGTTTTTTGTTCATTTATGAATTGTTCTGGGGGAGACTAAGTCTTCCACTTCTTTCTATGCTGCCATCTTTCCAGAATCCCTACCCACTGACTTTTAACATTAACGTCAACTTCAGAAGCTTTTAGTTTTTTTTCAAATGTTAGAGATATCTAAATCTGTGAACAAATACTTTAAATAGAAGATCTGCAATTTTAAAACTCATAATTAAACAAAACATTCTTAAAGCACCACATGCTACGTAGCAACTCAGCATCTTCTTGAATACTCTGAGTTTCAAAATTACAGGAAATTTGTACTGGTCAGTCTTCATGCTTTAAAAGAAGTAAAGAAGGCCTGATTTCACTGATGGATTAAAAAAGTACATCTTAAGTGTCTTCCTGCTTGGCGGTAGGCACTGAGCTCCCTCGCTCCGATTCCGCACCCCCTCCGTGTGCATACCCCTGCCCCAAACGACTTCCCTCCCGTGGAGCACGCGGGCCTTCCCGTAGCCGTCCTTTCCATTCCCAGGAAAACGACCTGGATGCTCAGATCAAGAGAGGGTGAGACCCCCGGGCAGGCTGGCCAGAAAAAGCCTTTGGGGGGGAGGTGACCCCAGAGGGGAGCTGGCAGCGCCAATGGCCAGAGGACGGGGACTTCGGAGACAGGTGGGTGGCCAGGTCTGCGGCCCGCAAGGTCGGGGAGAGATGCAAAGTGGACAGCTGTCACAGCGCCCACGAACTGCAACTTAAACAGGTGGGTACAGAGGGAGAACCCTGACCCAACAGGGAGCCACCAAGCCTCAGTGGTCCCGCAGGATAGGCCCGAGGGGGCGTCCTGCAGGCACCAGTGGTCCGCAGGGTGCCGCAGAAGGGCCGCCATCTCGGGTCTCCGGCCCAGGGGACAGAGGCGTCGGGGGTCTTCCCGAGCCCTGGCCCCGTCCTGACCTGAAGCCCAGCTCGGTTCCCTGTAACAAACGGACCTTTTCTACTGAAGCGCTCTCTTCTTGGGTTTGTTTTGTTTTCTGCCGGCAGCTCAGACTTTTCTTTTTCAATCTGGGCTGGGAGGTCGACCCATGGAGACAGGGAGTTAGGACGGAGCCCAGCAGAACCCTGAAGAGCTGACTGAGGCGGGAGCCCAGGGACTGGGGGCAAAAGAACGGACAGGGCAGCCTCAAGGAGTGGGGGACCGAGGCAGCAACCCCGGGGTCCCTGCTCCAGACCAGGCAGCAGCTGAGCACTTCGTGTGCACCGTGCAGTGGGTCCCCACAAGCCCAGGAGGCAGGGGCTGAAACCAACTCACTCAGGCCCCAGAGCTAAGAGGTGGCAGACACGGGGCCAACTCCCAGGGGCCAAACGGAAAGACCTGCAATGGGCTCGGTGCAGTCACTGACCGTGTTTTCAACCACCCACCACCAACACTCGGAAGTATAAATATGTTATAAAGCAGGGAAGCGGGGATTTACAAATCCACATTTACAGTCTGATCCCCATTCCAGGTCTAAAAGAAAATCTACACAGATAGATGCGTGCAAGCAACACAAAGACTACCTCTGACCTGGCTATTTCCCGACAGGGAGATTATGGATTTTCTCCCTCATTTTTATATTCCTAATTTCTATAATAAACATAACAAACATTTTTATTACTAACATGCAAAAGTTAAAGATAAAAACTGAGACAATAAATAAAATGGATTTACTGAAAGGGACTCTTCTAAAAGCAGCAGCACACGTTGCCTGGGGGGAACCCAAACCAGACCCCCAAAGCACAAGGCGAAGGGGCTGAGGCCGTGGAAGCAGACGGCATGATCAGGGCATTTCATTCTAAAAAAGAGAAAAGGATAGCGGCTGGAAAAGAGACCAAGATCAACAGGGGGTTACGTTATGTAAGACTCTCATGCTGACAGCTAGATTGGAAAGCGCCCCAAAGACGAAATGGGAGTTAGAACGGTAGGTTAAGTACGTCTCTAAGCAGAAGCAGCTTTCCTTTAATAAATGAAGGGCGGCAGACGCACACCAAAGTCTTCTGAGATCAAAGACCCGGGGAAGCTGCTGCTCGAGGGTCCCGCGGGCCCCAGTTGGGCAACCCAGGCCAGTAAGTCACCCGGCCGCCCCACGGCTGCATCAGCTGCATCACCCACGACAGCACCCAGGGCTCAGAGCCGGCAGCGGGAGCTGTGAGCCCCCTGAGACATGGGTCCACCCGCCAGGTAAGTGCTGGGCAGACGGGAGGGTCAGGGTAGGCCTGGCAGTGCTTACAGGAAGCCCGGGGCACCTCTGCCAGTGCACTGATGGCAGTGGCCAGCCATGCCAGTTCTAGCTGCCGCTCCGGAACTTTTTACTGGATCCCAACCCCAGTCCAGCCTGGAGCCTGCTTTTCCCAGACGTTTGCCCTCAGACCTCTCACCTCCTCTTGGCTCAAAGATCTTGCCCACCCTATTTAAAGCTGAACCCCGGAAACCCGCACCCCCCCACCCCACCTTCTTTCTCGGCCTCTCCTGCCTGCTGGGAGAAGCTGCTTCCCTCACAGCCGAGGCGCCCGGGGCAGGCGCGGGCACCCTCCTACCTCCTTCCCGCGCAGCCCGAGACCCTCCAGCAGGACACATCCCTCCCTGAGGCCCACACCTGCCTGCCAACCACCATCCCTCCTTCCCTCTGGAGGCCCCCAGGCCGCTCCCCTCTCAGGACGCTCCGGCTGTCCTCCAACCCCAGCCTCTGCCCCCTCCACAGTGCCCTCGGGCTTGGGCCTGGAGCCCCTTTCAAGCGACCCCGGTGGGTCCTCTACAATTGGAGGTGGTAGGTCCTGTACAATTGAAGATGCACTGGGCTCTTCCCCCAGGAAGACACAATGCTGTACATGGTTAGGAAGCTGTCCCCAGGTCCCCAGGTCCCACCTCTCCGGGCCCCGCAGGCACCCCAAAGGGCCTAACGCTGTACCCCGGCCCCCCCCGGGGGTCCTCAGACTGCCCAGGACCCCTCTGTGTTATTTATGGAAGAGCCCAAGGGCTTCTGCCTACAAGTTAGAAACGGAAACAGAGGTTTCTGAAATGTTTGTTAAATCATTTGGAAACGAGCTCATTACACGTAAATGTAAATAACACATATTTTTGCGAAAAGCAGCTATTCTCTGAGGAGCGGCAGCGCCTCCCGCCCGAGCACCGTCCTCAGCGCCGGGCTGACAGAAGGCTAGGGCTGCCCCGCGCGGTTTTGGTGCAGCACATGAGGAACAAAACTCAACAGTACACAGGAGTAGGGTTGGAAAAGGTATTTTAACAGCCTTTTCAAATGAATGTGGAAGTCTCTTCTTCGACAATGCACCAAAACTCGACAAGTGGTAGTTTCTTAAAGGGTAGCTCCAATGTGTTACCTGGAACTATGTGGAATTAGCATTTTGTACTCTTGACGTCCTTCTCGCGCCCAGAGTGGGTCTTTTCCCCCGTGTGGGTTTGGAGCATCATAAGCCAGGCGCTTGAATATCAGTTCACTGAGTTAGGAAGATCTTCCAAACATCAACACATTTTCTTTTAAAAAACAACTCCTTTAGCATCTCATAAGAAAACTCCTTAAGTGCTGGGAAGCTGCTAAGCTCAAGACAGCAGAATCAAGTTTTCCAAAGTTCCAATTTCTATTTGAAAGCCAAAATTTGACCACTGCCAACAACACTGCCAGTTATTTCCCTTTA